>NC_081428.1:46035600-46282261 GCF_949786415.1 Peromyscus eremicus | reverse complement strand
GAGGGTGATTTGGTGCAGGACCAGAGTGGAGGGAAGGTCAAACCTGGGATGGTAGTCTCTTGTGATAGAAGACCTAAGTGAGAGATGTAAATGCCTGAACTAATGTGTGGCAGTGAGATTTAATAAAAGGAACGTATATAACACATTTAGAAAGTATGACTGAGGTAATTGATGACAGAATGTGACAGCCTGCCAGGTGACAATTAGAGTGGCCAATAATGAGTGTATCTTTGATGCCTGCCAAGTACTTGAAATGCATTCTCCAGTGGTGAAGGGCTGTATGGGATTGGGGCAGTCACTGGCTATCTCTGAGAATTAATCTCCTATTTAGGAAATGAGACTAGTGCTTATAGTTATGTCATAAAGTTGTGAACATATGAGCTAATAAGTGTCAGGTTTGCTAAGTGATCAAGAAAGTATTTAGCGGTGTTGATTTTCATCGCCATTAATATTGTGAAGCCATTTTATCCTCAGCTCCTCTTTATATAAATACTAGTAGAAATCTCATTTTTTACAGATGTTTGTACTGAAACAGAAATTAAGTCATTCTCCCAAGGTCCACAGGCTGTAGGAGGTGCTTCAGGTGTTGGTTGCCCATGCAAACTGCTTCTGCCTCAGGAGTGCACAAGAGGGAATTCAGGATTAAACTTGGGTTTAGCCTAAAGACAGCTGTGTGCCTTGGGCCTAAAAACAAGGAGAGATTGTGAGGGGAAACACATAAAGAAATCAGAGTGGGTTGTGGAATAAGAGTCAGGGGGGTGGGTAATGGACGGAGGAGGGCAGTGTGTGAATGACTCACAGATCTTCACTTTCCTTCTTAGTGTGGTTGAACATGGAAAGTGGAGCAGACAGGAACAGGCTGGAGTGAGAGTCAGGTCACTGGAATTTTTAGGAGAAGGGAGAATGAGATCTAGCAAGTTTCCTTTGCTCAAAAGGAATCCAATTTGGAGGGAGCTGGAGCAATGATGATGATTGCTTATTTCTTGGCGAGCTTCTTACATAGCTCACAGAAGCCTGGAATAGCTATGCCAGCAGGCATGGGGTGTGTGGTGAAGGGGTCGCTGCTTTGGGTATGTCGGACCTGACATCTTTTTTTTTTTAAGGATAAATTTTATTTTTTCATGTTTTTGTCTTTATGATCAGATCTTTGTCTCAAATGGAGAGTCCTGCCTTCCCCTTCCAATTATGAGGAAGAATTCCCTGACATGTGGATTTGTGCTAATAATCCCAACAACCTGGAAAACAGGTAGTGTTGATCAGTTTTTGAAAAATTCTTTATCAGTGTAGAATTACTAAGGTGTGTCTTATAAACCCTGAACATGTTAGTTGTAAAGAGATTTTAGCTTAGAAGCCTGTTTCTCTTTAAACCCTTCTTTAGCTCCTTGCTACCTATGAGAATATTATTTTGTTAATGTATTTTTCCATTTTTAAAAAAGAGATCTGCTGTAACCAAGCACAGGTCCTGGGGTGTATGCAGCTCCACCCTTCCCTGGCAGGAAGCCTTGGCCTCCTGAGCTCCGCCTTCCCATTCATGTTCACAGGGCATACTTGCTCTTACCAGAGTGTTCTTGAGAGGGCACATGCAGGGGCACTAAACGCTTAGACTATGTGCTTTTTTTCCTCCCCTATTTAAGTCACATATTGATTTCATTGCTTTTATGCTAGAGGAAGAAGTTCAGCCTAAACCGGAAAAGGGGCTGATTAAATATTGATGGCTGCCAGTGTTCGTACAAGCCCTTTTAGACTAATAGTCTTTCTCTGGGGAAAAAAGAGTTAGTATTCCTTTTTAACAGAGGCACCCTCACCCCAGCACTGCTTTTCTGTGTGGCTCTCTAAGTCCTTAGGCCTGATGGGTAAGTGGACCACTATTGCTAATAATGACACCAGGGTAATAATTCTTGTTGAAGTATATTTATGCGGCTCTGGAACCAAAGCACAGAGCCCTGGGAAGCCGTCCTTCACAGCTTTCTTTACTTCCAATTATCCAGTGACCCCGAACTGTCATGCTCTTGCCCTCTTCCCTTAGCAACTAGGGATGCCTCACAGAGCATCGCAGAATCATCTTCAAGACTACATTAATTTTGTCCCTTTTACACATTCAAATCATACCACTTGCAAGGGGGAGGTAAGACAAATTTAGTTGTGTTGACAGAAAACTGATGGACCTTGAAAATCTAAACTCCTGAAAGTGCTTCTATTTATAGTCTCCTGAAGCCCCTGAACCTTTAAACACACTGAACAATATTGACCATCTGTATTTCATTTCCACTGAAAAGATTATGATAAAATATGCATAAAGCAGCAGCAGGAGGCTTAGCAAGATGTAAAAGCATCTAATTGAGAGCAGGCGCTTCCTGCATGGGGAACACAAGGTCAGTGGTGTAGATGTGACTCCTGGTGGAATCTAGGGATCTGTCCTGTGGTCTCACTTAGTCCTCTGATTCAGCATTGTAGTCTGGACCTGCCTTCCTGAAGAATGGGGCTTGAAATATGCCCTGAGATATATGCACTGTTAACTTTAGATAGAAGCATATAAAATAAATTCATAGAAGCAAAAATGTTGTGGTTGTCTGTTAGGGCTTACACTGTGAGTATACAAGCAGAGTCATTAGGTGAGACATGATATTGTCTATACTTAAAAGAATACAGTTGGAAGTCTGAAATTGCCTCCTAGCTGCCCCCAAAGTCAGTGCCAATGGGTGACATTTGAATGAACAATGGTCTGTGTAAATAGAACTTGAGACAGAAACACCATGCCTTTCTCTTCTATAGGATTTGCACATTATGCCATTTTGTCTTTACAAAAGCCCTGTGAACTCATCCTATTTCTAAGAGGAGAAAGCACAGATACTCAGAAGGCTTCAGTGACTTGCCAGAGATTCCCACTTCAAGCTGAACCTGAAGCCAAGAGTCTGACACAAAACATCCTGTACATCCTAGGGAACCCAGTCCACTTAGATGCATCTAATGATTAAAACCATTTTAAATACACATGGTAGTATTCACAGCCAGCAGCCAAGACAAGGTAAAATGGAGCCAGTCTTGTTGAGGCCACTGAAGTCTTGTTTGTTTTCCAGTTTGAGCACAGAGGGAAACTACATTTTTGTCACAGTCCCTGAGAAATAGCTAGCAGAGCATTCCCATTGTATTCATGATATGCATTCATCTGTATTGAATGCAGGGATCACCGAATGCCAGCAGGGTAAAAATGATGCCTGTTATTTGGCTGAACCAAAACTCCCTGAATTTTGGAAAGGATGCAAATACATAGAGGTTGTATTGCATATTAAAATTTATGACCAAAAATCTTTGAAGGGAGACAGTTGAATGTGCTTCACTCTGATAAAATACTTAGGTTTCTTTGTTCTGAATATAAACCTTACATGGCTGTAAGGTTCTTTTCTCAAATGACACAGAGCACTGCATTGGTCCTGCCCCACAGATGTCTTCGTATTCATGCTGTTAGTAGCTATATATACAGTAGTCATTCTTGAGATGTGTTTATGTGGCACCTTTCTTTGAAAATAACAATAGCAGACACCACATGAAAGTAGGATTAAGTGTTGTTTTCACAGCAGTGCTGGAATTTGATGGTAGTTCTTCACTTTCTCTGTTGGTAGGGGGCAAGAAAAATACATGCTCGCAGCCTTGAAAAACAGAGCTGGTGGTTCCCATCGGCTCTATATTTTCTTCCCTGTTTCCAGTGGCAGGAGACCCTCCCCATTGCCAGCCTCCTCCCTCTCAAATTCCAACACACATACGTTTTCTGCACGTTTGACCCCCTTCTCGTCTTTTAATGATGGGATGCAACTCTCCCCTACTTCTTTCTATCAGTAACAGAGAACTGCTTAACCTAGAAGAGACCCAAATAATTGACATTTCATACTACTACTCCACACCACAGCTATGCCCCAGAACTGTACTCAGAGTTTAATTCCTTTTCCGCATCAAGTCTAAACTTGACAAACTAAACAAACTATTTCACTTAAAAAAATGATGGATTCAGTTCTCTAGAACATAGCTATAGCATTAAAAAAAATTTAAAGCAAAATGGCCTCAAGCTTTCCAAAATAAAGGCTTCGTTATTTTTTGTAACCATGGTGAGAATTGTTCATGGTTGTAAAATACACAAGACTGGGAGCCAGGATGATTGCCAAGTACTAGACCACCGAGGACAGCAGGTCATTTGGGAAAGAAGTGCCAGTCAGGGTTGCTCAGAGCTGTCTAGTGACCTATGTGCAAGCCTCCATAAACCCAAAGCTGTCCCTGAATACTGCATGACATTCTCAGTGATTCCAAACAAGATCCATGTGTCTCAGAGATAGAATGGTTTGTTATATTTTGGAGTGATGCATAGATTTCTAAACCAGATTTGGGGGCTGGAGTGAGGAAATGTTTGTCAGAATTGAGATGATACAATTTTTTTTTAAAAAAAAATTGATTTCTGATAATGTAGGATAAGGGGACCATTAGCAAAATAATTCATGTTCTCCCATCCTCATTAACACATGGGCCACCACATTTTCTCTGTAGCTCTTTCTCATGCCAACTGGACATTGAAGATGAAATATTGCCCCAAAGTTGTGTAATTCTTCTTTATATTTGAATTTTTGTGTATATAAAAGAAAACGTAACACTTTAGAGAAGTAAATCATCCTGTATAGTCAGCATATACCTTCACACTTCCTTCTGATGCTAATCTCTTCCTTGTGGATTATGAAGCTGTAATCAGCCCGAACACCTGCCTCCTATCCCACTGGGCACCATGAGCAGAAGACCGCCATCAAAAGATGAGAAAGAGAGGCAACTTCAAGAGTCAGTCCAAAGATACCAGAACAGACTGGCAGAAGTACAGCCACAGGTGAGCTGTCACTCAGCCTTCCAAATTTAGCAATTGCTCTTGAGCTGCTGATATCTTACATGCAAATCAACCAATATGGTTTTCTCAAGTAAAATGCACACAGCCTTTGTTTTTTTATTTCTCTTTTGCCACTTTGGCATCTGAGAATTATTCTAAAGGTAAATGGGGAGAAAGAAGAGTGCTATAAAAATATCTGCGTATGTACTAAGGCCATCTATCTACACAGGGCATGTGGGGGACAGGGTATTTATTTCTGCTGTACAGTTGTGTGCTTGTTTAAGGTCAGGTGTTGAAGATAGGGAACCAGGTGTGCATGACTTCAACGATTAGGCTGCACCCCTTTCTCACCCCATGCACCACCAGGGTTTTTCCCTGGAAGTGGACATTTTAGATAAAGCGTGTTTTTCAGACAACCCTGGCCCATTAATACAGAATGTCAAAGACATTTTTTTTTTTAATTGTTAAAAGAACTTGGTAAGAATAAACATTACTATGGATGAAGAGGTAATTATGAGAATTTCAGTGGAAGAAATGGGACATGCAGAAAATCCTATGACCTTTATTTTTATTAGCATATATCAACTGTCCGAAGTAAGGGAATTTCTCATGACATTTCTGTAATACACATAACATACTTCGATCATTTCCTTCCTTTCTTACACTTTCTCTTAACGTTCTCTCCTTCTCCCTGTTCTTTTCTCCTTCTCCTCTTCTCTAGTATATTTTTGTTTTCATTTTTCACTTTGATTTGTTTGCTTGCTTGCTTGCATGAGAGAGGGAGGGTGGAGAGATTGCTTGAGTGCATATGGAGGTCAGAGGACAACCTTGGGTGTCAGTCTTCACCTTCTATCTTGTTGGAGGCAGGGTCTTTCTGTCAATCAAAGCTTTGTTTGCCAGCCTAGCTGCCCGAGAACCTCTGGAGATCTCCCATTCTCCCTTCCCATCCCATAGGAGCATTAGCATTATAGATGGGTGCCATCGCACCGTGAATCTTCACACTCCTGTAGCATGTGCTTTACCCACTGAACCACGCCCCCAGCCCTTATTTTCTTGACCAAGAGTTATATCTCTGCTTGTAGATTCAGCACCCAGATTCAGCATTTTAAACTTTGTATAGCTAGTTTGCTCAAGTGGCATTTGAGAAGGACAGCAGTAAATATTCGGACTTATTGATTCATCTGTGGATGCCAGAAAACAGAAAGAGAAAAGACTCATTAGAATGGAAAATCCTGTGATGGGGTAGGATTCAATCCAAAATTACATCAGTTTTGGTTTCTTGTAGTTTAAACATTTTCCCTTCTTACCTTCCCACTTTGCTAGGGATCTCCAGTGTGAGTCAGACACCAGCTGAGGTGGTAACATGACTGGTCTTCTCCCTTAGCTTGGCATCTTGGTCAGTTTGGGAATGATACTGAGGATTACTTAGGAAATACATCCCAAAGCATTCCACACTGACAAAACACATCTCACTGTTCTGTTTAGTTAATAAAGCCTCTAGTCTTGGGTGTGATAACAGAAACCAGAAATAAGGTATCTGAGCCTGTGGTTATTTTACCTGACAGGCAAATAGATAAATATAGATGTTTCTGTTCTGAAATACCTCTTCTTTGTAAAGTCATTTCTCAATTTCTCTTCCACTCCTTGAAGCTTTGGGAAGACATTCAACATACTGGAGTTGATTTTATCTTTTGGCCATCTCTGAATATATTGTTTTCCTTCCTTAGAGGTCACTATTGTCAATTGGATATTGATAGTACTATTCATAAAGCCTTAATTAGCTTATTGTTTGTTTAAAGTTGGATCATGTTATTTATCATTGAGGTGGAGATTTTAATGGAAACTGACGAAGTCAACAGATGGGCGCCATCCATTCTGTTTATTCTCTCTTTCTTGATAGATTTTCCCCCTACAAATTTAAATCAGGATTATAGATTTAGCTCATTTAGATTCTAACAGCAATTTAGCACCACTTATGTAGAAATCTTGTTCAAAGAATGTAAGAATCCTCACTGTCCTTTTCCTTAAAGGAGAGTTTCCACCAAAAAAATCTGTGTGGAAAAACATTCTTAGAATCATAATATAGTTTCAAGTATTCAGTGCTAGTCAATGGCCAGACTCCAGGCAGCTGGTTAATTTCAAGTGGTTATTGACTTTTGAATGCTTGCTTTTGGGGAATTTCCCAGGCTAGATAGACCATGTAGGAAGTTCAGAGTAACTGGAATATTAGAATGTCAGGTTCTTGGAGGCAGGGAAAGTCTCAGCTGTGCCTACCATGACTTGGTATTACCTAAATCAGTGCCTGGTGGGTACTGAGCATTCAACAGGTCATTGTTGAAATGGTAAATAAATGACGTCTTCAGTTACCAAACTATCTCTTTGTGGACCAAATCTAATGATGATTTCCAAATTGCCAACCACAGTAAGACAGCATTAGTTCAATAGACCTGGAATGGTGTGGAAGTTTATTCCAGGGAGACCTCAAGGGGCACTTTAAAATAAGTACCTGTCATAGGGAAAGTGGCCTTGAACTTCTATCTTGAAGTCTACTTAGAGAAAATTGTAGGAATCAGAGCATCTAAGGCAATAATAGCATAAGACTTGGCAAAAAGCATTGTTCTGATCCCTCATGAGGGAACTTAGATACTTAAAAAGCAAACTCAGTTTTTTTGTGGTGTAGTTATCTTTTCAACACAGTAAAATTCTTTATAAAATATGGGAATTACTGAATAGAAGGATTTTGAAAGAGCACTTCAATTCTTTAAGAAAAATAATCCATGGAAGTAATATGGAGTTCAATAACTATCCTTTGGTGATATCTACCCAGGGTCAAAAGCAAGAGTGAAAGCCATGTTGTAGACAGTGCGAAGTTGTCTTCTTTATTGTCCTTGAAACAATGATTCTCAACCTGTGGGTCTCGACCCAATGAGGGTCGAATATTGGATATCCTGCATGTCAGATATTTACATTATGATTCATGACAGCAGCAAAATCATAGCTATGAAGTAGCAACAAAATTTTATGGTTGTGGGGGGTCACCACAACCTGAGGAACTGTGTTAAAGGGTCACAGCATTAGGAAGGCTGAGAACCACTGCCTTAGAATAACTGTTTTTGGCGGCGTACAACATTTGATAAATGCGGGGATGGGGAGGTCAGAGAAGTAGCATCGCCTCTGCTCAGTGTCAAAATAAACTGCATCTGGGTGCAGGCAGAATGCCACTAGGAAATCACGATAGGCTCATTTACTACCATGATTCAGCATGTTTCTTGGCTAGCACTCATTTGTCTATCCTCTTGGAGTTAGGCTGTCATAAAGTATAAACCGTATAATTATGCTCGCCCACTGCCTTGCTCTTCCCGATAGCCTCTTACTAACAGTGATCACTTATCCACTGAGAAGACCTGGGGAGCAAGTGTAGCCGCGGCTTACTCCTGCACACTTAACTCTTCACCTCTGCGTTTTAGCATCAATGGTAGCTGGCAGTCTGAAGTGGAAAATGAAGAAGGTAACTAGGTATCTTGGTTAATTCTCTGTTGCTGTGATAAAATACCATGACCAAGAGCAATGTAAGGAAGAAATGTGTATTTTGGTTCACAGTTCAAGGACACAGTTCATCAGATCAGGGGAGTCAAGACTTCCCAAAATCCACTGATCTCTGCATTGTGTCTAGTTGCCTTCTCCTGTGGGGATCTCCATTTGCTATAGGAGAGGCTTCTGATGAGGGTTGGTAGCAATACTTCTCTATGGGTATATAAGGATATGATTTAGAATGTAATAAGGAATTATGTTGGTCTAGCAAGGCTTTTCTAAGATTCATGACCTCACTAGCTTTGATAAGAAGGCTAGATTTCCGGCATCAGGCATGATTTCCTTTCTGTAGAATGGGTCTTAACTATGATTAAAGAGCTGTTGGCTACCATGATCGGGTGCATACCACTTATTGCACTTTCAGGGATATCTTGTCATGCTGGTCATTGTTGTGGTTTGTGGGTGTTGCATCAGGGTAGGACTATTCATTGCTTCTTTTCCTTGGCAGCTGGTAAAGTATCTTCCGGTAGAAAGCCAGACCATAATAAGGAGGCTTTCAGGTCAGATCCAGCTGGAATCATCCAAGCCAGGGGCTCACTTTATCTAAGGAATCCATCACTGGAAGCTTGTAGGTGGTTACTGATCCTGTCAAGCTGACACTAGATCCAAGATCCAAGGTTATTCTGGATCTTGAGTTCTGTGGTTCTAGGTTGTATATCACCTTCAGACAGGAGCTTAGAATGTTAATACTTCTTCTCAGCTCCTCTCAAAACCCAGCAGCTTTGGTTTCTCTCCCACCCTTACACACCCTACCATAATTGATAATCGGTGTTGACCAGCCAAAACCCTGGTTATAAATTGTGTGGCTGGAGCAATCCTTTGCAATCTTTCTTCTGAACAGATGAATTTGTACCCTACTCTGGTGTAGGCTTGGGGCTCCCATTACCTGCTTTCTATACTGAGTGACAAGCACCACCTGCTGGCCAAGAGAAGCATTTCAATAGTAATATGTTACTTGATTGCTTGGCCGCTGTTTGACTGGATAATTGTTTTTCTATTTTCTAATATACCGAGGCAATACTTTTAATACTGCTGACCTATGAAATCTCTATGTAATTTAGGAGTTTCTAATCTTCCATCTTTCACCTCCCTTAGTTTTAACTCACAGCTTAAATTTCTATATTCCATTGTGTAACAAGGATGACTCTGCACATAGAATTTAGTTTTAGTTACATTTGATTCAGGCTTTTGGAGGACAGCATTAAAATACCCTCAGTCATTAAAAGATGAATCACAGTTTCATATTCTAAACTTACCTACTATGTTTTACTTAAAAGTTATTTATTTTTATTTTATGTATTTGTGGGGTTTATCTGCATGTATCTGCATAACTTGAATTTGGTGCTCAGTGGAGGCCAGAAGAAGATATTGGATCCTGCCGTGTGGATGCTGGGAATTTGCATGTTTGTACAGTGATGTTGTGTTGCTTGGTTATCTTCTAGGCTTCATGACCAATAGTCGTCTTTCAGTTCACAGTCAAGGCTCTCTGTAGCCTGACACAGCTTCCTTGCTAACGTCTTTTTTCTCATTTTGCCTGATTCTGCTCTGCATTTTTCATGCGCTTCTCATGTCCACACTGCACTGAGAGCCATTGTTCCCGCCATTCTCCTCTGTAGTGGCCTCTGCCCTTTCTTGAGTCCCTTGTGATCTCAGACTGATGCCAAACCCTGTGTGAAATCTTTGTCCACCCCCCCCACCCTCCCACCCCCACCCACCCCACCCCCACCCACCCCCCCCCCCCCCGCTCTGTGAAAGCATCTTTTCCCCTTCTGGTCTCCTTGTCCTTGGCATGTCCCTCTTACAGCACACTTTCACCTTCTCCCTGCCATTACAGATACTTACATATCAGATCCATCTCCTTCATCAAAAAAAAAAAAAAATTCATTTACTCTTGTCCACATTCCCAGCAGCACCCAGGACTGGACGTTTGAGTGATAGGTATTTACCAAATGATGTGGAGGACAGAGTGAATAATTTGATATTTTCATTTGGGAAGACTGAGTGGGCCTACACAGGTGAAACTTTCCAACTTCTGCATCATATATTACTGGAGACCAAATTTTTCTTACACTTGGTCAAAGTAGAGTGATGTATACTAAAGTATAGAGTTCACATCTGGATTCCATTTGTCTTGTTTATAGTCTTCCCACCAAATGGACAGTACTGATGGGATTCCATGCCTCTGAAAAGGAAAGGCAGCAATATCTTTCTTTTGTTTTGCAGAACTCGTATGGACACACACACACACACACACACACACACACACACACACACACAAATTGAACTTAAATAATCTGGCAGTTCCCGTGTTGGTCGTTGTCGCTGTAAATGTTGAGCAAAGGCGGCTTGAGGAATTTTTAGCTGTGTGTTTGAAGTTAGAATGAAATATCTGAGCAAAACTTTGTAATGGAGAATGTGAACACATTTTCCCATCTAGAATTTAATCTTTTTTAATGTGCCATTATTGTGGAGGATGCTGATTTCAAATGTGTGTTGCTACGGTGACAGATGCCTTAGAAAGTGTATTGATTTATCACGAGTACTTTCCAACCCCCTTACATAAACATCCATGTTCTAAAATTTATGGCACCTAAAGACCCTTGTCTTGCAAGAGGCTGTTATATTCATTGTAGTTGAAATATTTTACTTTATTACTCTGGCTACAAAGAAAGATCTCATTTCTCCGTGGTGTTGCATTACTTTTCCAAGATGGCAAATTAATGATACTTTCACATTTGTAGGCCCTGAGTTCATGCATAATAATGAGAGGTTAGAAGAACTGCTTATGATTAACTTACCCAGAAGCCCCCTGAAGGCAGGTACAGTGGGCTCCCTTTGTCTTGACTTACTTCTCACTGCCCTGCCTGGCGCACTGTTGTGCACAATAGATTGTCCTCGGAGGGTGGGCCTCTCTTCTCAACTTGAATTGACCAGTCAAATTAACTTCTTAAAAAGCAGGTGTTAAACCTTCTGTCAGAACAGCAGTTTGTGTTTACTTAACATACCCAGAGAGGCTCAGTAGCTAGAGAGAAGCTAGCGGTCTTGTGTGATGGTATGTGATTCACAAAGCCCAGGATATGCACAACTTCTGGATTCATAAATTACCCAACTTTTTTTTTCCCCCAGGAGGCTGGAACTAAGGCACATTACCTATTGTCTGCTACTGGGCTTTCCAGAAGGGACCAAATAATGGTACTGAAGGCCAAGATGACTTTCAATCCAGAGGGGAATATGTCCTTTTGTGGAGGACAGAAATAGCGTTGACAGCTGCATGCAGGCATGCTGCGTTGCATTCCTCTCTTTGCATGCCAGTCAGTCATTTCCAGCCACATCAATAAGGACGAGAGGAGAGGTGCGCGTGTGTGGCCTGAAATAATTCAACGGGAGACAACGCTAATTTGGATTCTAATGCGTCCGTACCTATTTGATCTCTGCCCTGCAAACCCTCCTTAAGCACCTGAACTGTGTGTACCATCAGTTCTCAATTAGTGTGTTGGCTAATCAAGGACTGCCAGAGGCTTCCTGGCATCCTGGATGTATTCAGAGCCTGTTCCCTGGCTCAGTTACATAAGATGCGGTTATTTGGCCTCCTTCCAAAGCAGGCTCCTCCTTGCTCCTCTCTAGGGCAAGCCCAGGCCTCAGAACCTGCAGCTCTGGGCACAGATACCTTCGTCCTTCCCTGGGAGCTGGGATCCTGTTTCCCATCTTGTTTGGCTTTAATCTATCTTTTTATACAGAACCTGAATTTACATTTTGAATTCAGCTCAAGGATCTGGATTTTATTACTGTTCTAACTTTGAATTTATTTTTACATATAGTACTACTGGCTTGTTAATCCTTGTTGAACCTTCAACTCCTGTATTTTCTTGATCTATCCCAACTCTATGGGCTCAGGAAAACTCAGACTGGATCCCTCTATGGTTCCGTTTCCACCAGGGGCTTTCCCGCAGATGCATCCAACCCTTTGGCCCATCCTCCCTGACCAGCCCCAGCCTTCTACACGGGGTGTGGAGAGGGGTTGCTGACACCCAGGGGCCTCGCACTGCAGGGATGGATCCAGCTCGTGTGCACAGGAGAAATGGGGAAATCCAGAGCTAACAGTGATTTCTGTTTGAGGACCCTGTCAGTTCTAGGCAGATTTGGAAGGCAAGGTGATCACTTGGGCTTTCTTAGTGGCATTTTCTAGATATTAAATTTTTGTGCATATAATATATTTTTCTCCTCCCCTAACTCCTCCCATCTCCCTACCCAAGAAACTTCATGTTTTTTCTCTTGAGAGAAACAAACTACAAGAAACAAACATCAAAACAAACAAAAACTACAAGACAACAGCAACAATAGCAACAACAACAACAACAACAAAAACTGCACCCACACAAACAAACATGGAGTCTCTTTTGTGTTTGCTAACTTTTCCTGGGGCATGGGGCCCGTCTTGGAGTCCATAGTTAACACCTAGTGACACTCCATGGGAGAAAATGAACTCCTGATGACATACTCCTCTACCCCTGGATCAACGCCTTGCTTATCCCTCATCAGAGAAGCTTCTTCTTGAAGTAGATCATAATTAACCCAGAGACCCACAACTGGACAATGCCGAGTGAGAGACTCTGGAACACTCAGCCCTAAATGGGATATCTTCATCCAACCTTTCTTCTCAAGGCTCAGTGATAGGGAAGAGGAAGCAGGAAAGATTGTAAGAGCTGGAGGTGGTGGATGACTCCAAGGAAACAGTGTCACCCAGACACAACAGGGCTGATCCACAAGACCTGCTTAGCGGCTTTTTAAGTAGGGAAAAGAAACAACAAGCTATGGTGAGCATTTTGGCCTGTCTGGAATACAAGCAAATATCTCTGAGGGGGAAGCTAAGACCTTAGGAGAGGAGAAGGAAATTAGAAAGACATATGAAAAAAATATTCAATTAGATTTTGCTGCAAAGACATCCTTTCAAATTCAAACACACTCTCCAGAGATTCCACAGTTTGGAGAGGGAAATTTCTTCAAATGCTTACTAATAATAATCAGGCACAAATGAAATTCCAAGGTGTACTGTTTTCTTCCAGATCTCAAGTTCAGTAAATTAAACACACACACACACACACACACACACACACACACACACACACACACACACACACACACGAGGCTGGGGTGTACACCAGGTTCACAAAACAAAAGTCTCTTGTTATTGGCGTCTTGGAACCTTCTTTCCAGGCTGTGTCCATCACAAATGTACAAATGTTCACCTCTTTCTTTCTGCCTTGGGGGTTCCTCTGTTTTCTGCTTCCACAGATAACCCACCTGAGGCAGCTTGTGCTGATTCCATTGTGGCTTGCAAGACCCTGAATTTGTAAGAGAAATGCAGCCGTCATCTTGCTGGTAGAGGTTATGACTACCGTTTAAAAATAATTACCCGTATTTGTAAGATGTCTGTCATTATTCTTTTTTTTTTTGAAATCTGAGAAGATGATGAGGAGAAAAGATGCTGTCATTAGGAAATAACTATTCGTTAGGTAACAGAGACAGAATTGGAAGTGGATTAACTATGCCAGCAGAGGTCAGTTTTATAAAAAGTGCAATCAAAGATGGGAAAATGTGTTCTCCAAATTAAAAATGAATATATATGATTTTAAAAGATACTTTAAAATAATAGGGCAACCTGCAGGCTGATGCTGAAAGCCTATGCTGGTTAGTGGAAAATGCTATTCCTAATTAGAACCAAAGGGCACACTTCACTTAGTGGATTTAGCCTGTGCTGATGTTTGTAGTGCACCAATTCTATGTCTGTATCTGTTTCTATAGAAGATGCTTCAGAAAGAAAGCTGATATCCCCTACTCTGTCCTAATTCTTCAGCAAATTTCCTCCTCCTTTATTATTTTACTTTGGCTTTGTCCCTTTAATTCTGTCATTTTGGGTTTTACAAGAAAAATTCTAGATGGGGTCAGATAGGTTGAGAAGCAGTCAGTGAAATGTAAAGAAATCAAATAAATGTATAGAAAATTGATAAGGTAGGCTTATACTTACATCATCACACAATGGTTACGTAAGTGTATATGTGGTAAGTTAGTGGCTGGGAGAGATTTGACAATGTTTCTGAACTATTAAAAGAAAGCCAATGAAATGGAAGGACCTTAGCACACAAGAGGTGTGGCTGATGGAGAAAAAAAAAATCTGGGAAACAGAAGGAAGAATGTGAGGACTAGGGAGAGGCTTTAGATCAGAGTTGGAGGATGTGTGTTTTCCTAAGTCAGGGGCAGAGCAGTTAAGGGCCTTCACATACCCTAGTAACCTTAATTTTGTCTTCTCTGAAGAGGAATCAGGGCCACCTGATGACAGAGAAGGGCAGGTGTTGTGTTCAGACACTCTGAAAAACAGTCTTGTGTGCTTAGGAACGAGAGTCAATTAGCGACACATGAGAGAACTGACCATGAGAATCACATGTGCTCTTGTGATATAGAATCAACAATCTTAGGGGTCTGGAATTTCTAAACTGTTGAACTATTCTGCTCCCCTGTTTTCAGTAGAGAGAATCAACCCTCACTTGGAAAGGGAAATTAAGAAATTCAGAGTTCCTAGTGATCCTAAGGAGAATCATGAGTGACCTGAGGACCCAGGGCTAAGGACCATTAGGAGGGGCGTGTAGGACAGAGAACAGTCCAGGGGACAGACTTCTCTCAGTAGAGTTAGGGAAGGAAGGACAGTCAAGAGGAGTATGAGAGAAGAGGGGAGAGCTAACGGGGAAAGATGTTCTAATTGATAGCCACAGCACTGGAGGGACTCTAGACACTGAGAGCTATAAATTGTAAGGAAGAGTAAAGAATCTCACAGCTGGGTATTTTTCAGTGCATGAAACTACTAGTACAAAAAGCTCAAGTTAAGCCCTCCCTAGAATTAGAAAGCAAAGCTATGTGATTAAGATTCAAGAAGGAAGTGAGTAGAACTCAGGTGAATGGGAGAAATGAAGCTCCAAATTCCCAAGGCTGTATCATGCCTTTACTAAAGGACAGGAAATAATAGCCAACTGTGTTCAAGCCTGCTGAGTACAGAACTGAGGGGGGAAGGCATTCCCTTCAGCAGCTCCTTCTCCTGTGTGCTCCCAATGATTCACCTTCATTCTATTCCTTAAAGCCAGTACAATGTCTTCTATTGGCTTTTTGATGGCTTCAAAATGTTCTGTCTGACCATAATTATTAATGTTTATTTTATTCAAAATGCAATTGGAAATTCTGTCGTGCTTTTTCTGGGTCTCTTGTCCTTTTGTAAAAACAACTCTGAAGTCAAAACGAAAGAGCAGAATTTATAGGACTCATAAAATGTCCATTTACTCACAATTCCTGTTTAGCGATATGGTTAGTAATTCAGGTCCAATCCCATTACAATAAAACTGTATAGCAGAGAATAGTTATCTTTAAGTTATTGTTAAAAATGTTGTAAACTCAAATAATGTAATTGAGTCATATATTATAGCCAGGCTAGACTGGGTCCGTTTTGCCATATCGGGAATCAGTCTCGTTATAAAGGGTTGCCAGCACCACTGGAAATGAATGTATATGGCACCCTGGAAAGCGCTTGCAAGGTGTGATAGTATCCAGCATGGACAACAGAATCTGTCAAGCTGTGAATTCAGAGTAGACCCCTTACAGTGTTTCAACCATGGAAAGATAGGCTTTACACTTTAGGGCCATCAGTTCACCCTATAATGGACAACCCTTTATTGAGCATCTGTGACACCCTGAACATCACGCTCTGTGCCCCATATAACAGAAACAAGTGTGAAGTCCAGTCTATTGCAATGCATCATTGACATGTAACTGTAAGACAGTGTGATACAACCATGTAGAGAGGTAGTATTGTGGGTGTGAATGTAGCTGTAAATACACATCATTTCCACTCTTTTCTGGAAGTCTTGGAAAAATAAGGCACACAGAAGACAAAGATATAAATTCCATGCAGCTAGAAGATATCTTCCAGATATTTTTGGGGTCACTTGGAGGAGTCAAGATGAAGCAGGAGCTTCAAAGGAAGAAAGAGAAAGCAGTTGAAGAGACCCCGGCAAGATCAAGTCAGAAGGATCAGCATATATACACCTGCAGAGAAGGGCAGATGTGGAGATGGCAAAGTGACGCTAGCCATTGTTTCCAATAGTGGGAGGGACATCTGAGACCCTGCTGGGCAAATGCCAGTTCATGGAAGTAGGTTACGTGGGATGCTCGTGAAAGAACTTAAGAAGTTATGATTGACAGAGCAGTAGTTTTCAGAGGTATGAGAGAAACAGCTTTGCTTGTGAAAAACTTGCTGGACTCTCACCTTCTACCCCACTTTTTCTGTGGAAACACTGGCTAAGAGCAATCTTGGAAAACCTAACTCATAACTATGTTTTTAGAGAATGACCCAATGTAGCTCTTTTTATTTTGTAGCTTTACAACAAGACACATTAAAAAGTAAAAAATCTATTATCCGCAATGTTGCGTGAGCCAAAAAGCAGCAAATGGTTCTTCCTTAGAGACCTGGATTTAGCAGCTGGGATGGGTGCTTTCAGAACTGAGACTTGAGGGATGAGTGGGGACGTAGCAGAAAGACAAGAGTAGACAGGACCATTCAGACCAAAGACGTAGCTTGTCTAACAGTATGAAAGGGGGCTGTGTAAATGGGAGAAACATTGAGTGCACAGAGGCACAAGGGTGGCAGAGGGATGGGATGTGGTCAAGATCAGGGTAGACATCAGGAAACAAATCATAAGCCATGTGAGTGTGTGAGTTTCCATTTACTCAACCTGAATTGAAAGCCCGTGTGCCAGGCCAGGCACCAGGGGCTCAGCAGTGGTGCTGCCTTCCAGGGTGGCGTTTCTCCATCCAGACTGCATATCAGAACCACTTGAAGAACACTAAAATTACACTGCTAGTCTCCACCCCTGTTCGTTAAGTTAGAATTCCATGTGTAAGAATGTGACATTATTTCCAGAGGCTTGTTTGAGGATTCTAATAGCCTGTATGCAAATTTGATTGTCATGCTTTTTCCTCATTCTCCCTCCTCAATTTTACTTGTATTTTAATTGAGTTTTCTTGAATGTGTGTATGTGTGGGGATGCCATGGCATGTTTTGGCAGTAGAGGACAACTCTCTGGAATCAATTGTCTTCCTCTACCCTTACATAGGCTCTGAGATCTAACCCCGGTCATCAGGCTTTCTTGGAAAACACCTTTATACACCAAGCCATTTAAACAATATTTTATATTTTATTTCTTTCTGTCTTTTTTTGAGGCAGGGTTTCTCTGTGTAACAGTCCTGGCTGTCCTGGAACTCACTCTGCAGACCAGGCTGGTCTCGAACTCACAAAGATCCACCTGCCTTTGCCTCCCGAGTGCTGGGATTAAAGGCATGCACCACCACCGCCCAGCTTATGTTTTATTTATTACATTTATTATTTATTTATTTAGTTGGAGGAAGAATGCCTTAGTGTGAGTGTGATCAGCTCTGTCCTCCTACTACACAGGTACTGGAAAACTCGGGGGTCACAGGTTTGGTGACAAACACCTTTACCTACTGAGCCCCCTCACCTCTTCGTTTTAGTAAAAAGGGCTTCTAATAGGTGGTGACTTTGACCTCATGCATTTTGAATTTACAAAAGAGTCAAGTGGGGAAATTCACATAACTTGATCACTAATGGGGAGTAGAGAGGGTTTGTGAGCCAGGAATGTTCAGAGCCTCTAACCTGGGTGTCTGTGCTGATGATCCACCAATGAAGAGAGACCCCAGAGGAAGTGCTGTGAGAATAACAGATTCAGATTCGGAAGGGTGGCCTTGAAGGCACCTGCCAAGAGCCATCTGAATCCCGGGACAGTGAGTTCCAGGCCAGGCAGTCAGACCTACATAGTGGGACCCCAACCCAGAACAAAACAGCAGTGGTAACAAAAACAGTAGCTAAAAGCAGCAATGAAAGCATTAGTGTCAAAGGATTTCCCTTCTTAGGGAGATCACTGGCTCCCCTTCTCGATAGCCTGCCTGGGGATACTGGAAACTTCTGGATGCTGGGCATAAGGCAACATCTCAGTGATGAGAGGCATAGTAAAAGGCAGTTAACCCTCACCCATTCACTGAATCTCAGCCCAGTGCTCTCAGGATGCCCCTGAGCTCTGTAGGCAGAGAGTAAGAGGGTCTCTGGCGAGGAGAGGTGGAAGATTATGTGATGCAAAGGCTGGACCCAGTCAGGATTGGAACAAGTGGTACCCTGAAGTTGCTCATAAGACATTCAATCCACAGTGCTTACTAAAACGTTGGATGCTTTTACACTACCCAGGTACCATGAGAAGAACATTCTTGCAGCAGAACTAAGTGTTTATGGGTAAGGAATGTGATCTAGATACTTCATTAGGAAAGGAAGAATACTGAATTTTGTGGTGATATTGTGTTCCCCAATGTATTGTGCAACCTAATAAACTTTATCTGGGATCAGAGAACAGAACAGCCACTAGATACAGAGGCCAGAAAATGGTGGTGCACACATCTTTAATCCTAGCATTCCAAAGGCAGAGATCCATCTGAATCTCTGTGAGTTCAAAGCCACACTGGAAACAGCCAGGCATGGTGACTCACAACTTTAATCCCAGGAAGTGATGGCAGGAAGCAGAAAGGCATATAAGGCGTGAAAATCAGGAACTAGAGCTGGTTAAGCTTTCAGGCTTTTTAGCAGCAGTTCAGCTGAGATCCATTTGGATGAGGACACAGAGGCTTCCGGTCTGAGGAAACAGGATCAGCTGAGGAATTGGCAAGGTGAGGTTAGCTGTGGCTGGTTCTGTTTCTCTGATCTTACAGCATTCACCCCAATACCTGGTCCTAGGTTTGTTTTATTAATAAGACCTTCTAAGATTCATGCTACAGAATTTCTGTAATATGCCACTGAAGATATTTTTTTTTAGTTATTAAATTTGCTTTAATGTTTTCTTTCCTTAGACGCCTCAGTTTATAGCACTGAGTAGAATCCCTGAGTTCAAGCCCATCTGCCTTTCTTCAGCACAGAAGGTGAGTAATTAAAATAGGAGCCAGGAGCCAGAGAGATGGCTAAGCTGTTAAGAGCACTGCCTGCTCTTACAGAGGATCCAGGTTCAATTCCCAACAGCCACACAGTGGCTCCCAGCCATCTGTAACTCCAGTCTTGAGGTCTGACACCACCTTTTGGCCTCTGTGGGCATTGCATGCATGTGGTGCACAACAAGCAGGCAACACATACAAACACGTAAAATAAAAATAAAAAATTTTCAAATCTCAAAAATTTCAAATAAATACATAAAGTAATATCCAGCCATTTGTATTACATTTCTCACATAAGCTTCATCAGTCACAGAATAAAGCACTAATGATTTTAGCTGACATTCTCTTCTTACTAAACTGATATATATTTATTAGCAAAAACTTTGCAAATAAAACATAAATAATTAAATCATCCATTACTTTACTGGTTGGATATGATGACAATTCCAGTTTTTTAAAATGCATTTCCCATAGTTTCTATAAGAAAGACAACAGTTTAGTCTATGGGCATATATTTACCTAGAAATACGCTGCATACATAATTTTTGAGTATGCATGTGCACATGTATGGGTGTGTTTATGTGGGTGTACATGTGTGTACAGGCATGCTTACATGAGTGTGTGCATGCTTGTAGACACCAGGGGACAGCTCTAGATGTCTCTTGGGTATCGTCTCCCTTGTTTTTTTGTGTGAAACTGTCCCTCACCTGCTGACTAGGCTAGGCAGACTCATCAGCTAGATGAAGGGACCCACCAGTCTCCACCTCCCTAAAGCTGGGGTTATAAGTGTTGTGCCACCGTACCCAACTCTTTTAAGTGGGCTCATGTCCTCGTGGGAAGCATTTTCTTGTTTAAGTTTGCTAAATGTCATAGAATGTTTTCTTTTTCAATTTTCCAGTATCTAAGATCTAAAATTTAGGGTCCCACATAATAACTGACACCTGTAATATCAGCATTAGGGGGGCAGAGGCAGGAGGAGTGCCATAAGTTCAGGAGGATTGCCATAAGTTCAAAACTAACCTAGTCTACCAACCTGCAGCCTGCCAGGCAGTGCATGGTGAGGCTTTGGGCATGCCCCCTCTTCATATATGTACTACAACAACATAAGTCAATGGAGAGGACATGTGAATCATTCGAGCATCTTTAAAAAAAAAATAGTTGTGAGGCCTCAGAACTCCTCAACTATGTTAGATACATAAATATGCGGGAAACTCCACAGTTTCAATTATTTCTATTTCGTGTGTTTGTGTGTGTGTGTGTGTGTGTGTGTGTGTGTGTGTGTGTGTGTGTGTGTATGGATGCATGTGTGTGTGCCCATGTGTATGTGTAGGTGCCCATGCATGTACATGGGGTCAGAAGTCAACATCATGTGTGTCTTGATAAACCACTCCTACCTTATTGTCTGAGACAGGGCCTCTCACTCAATTGTGGTTTACTGACTTGGCTAGTTTTCTGGTCAGCAAGCCCGAGGATCTGCCTGTTTCTGCCTCCCCAGGGCTTATACGTGTGCAGCACTGCATCTGGCGTTTTATGTGGATGCTGGGGATCCGAACTCAGGCCTTCCTGCTTGCCTTCTTCCCACCCTTAACCTGCCCCTATGTCTTAGTCGACATGAATGTGCACATTTCATGTCTTGTTATTTTTCCGCAGTTGCTTCAACATTGAAGCATTTGCTTTCAGTGTGCCCCTTTGGTTTGCCTTGCTGTTACTTGCATTTTCTGTACTTCATGTAGGAACCCAAGACTTATGAACTCAGTCATAAGTTGGAGTGCACAGGAGCTCATAACCCTGCCCCTTCCTTTCATATGAATTTACCCAACTCCCTACATACCTGAATTGCAGAATCAGGCACAGGAGCGATCGATATGTTCTATTTGTATTAAATTTGGTTCTCCTGGATGGCAGCCCATCAGTCACCTGCAGGAAACTTAGGAATGCTAGAACACCACCCATGTCCTACTGACCCCTAAGTCTTCTAGTTCTTTTTGGCTTCTAGAAAAGAGACCAGACTCTAGCTTGGAGGAGCACATACTCTATCTAGTACTTTTACCACATATGTCCTTCACATATTAAAAAAGTAGCCAGCAGGGGCAGGATGCAGGATGTGAGATGTGGGATCGGCCTAGGAATGGGGACTTGCCTCACCTCACATGCACCAGGGAAGGAAAGGCAAATGCATCAGATCTCTGCATTCAGCCCACCTCTGCAGCTCTTTCTGAATCCACCTTGGAGAGAACTATTATTACTGAAGTAGACATTCGCTAAAGTGGCTGTCCAAAACTTCTGATTTTTGAACTTTTTATTAGTAGTACGAAGTATGACTGATAATCCTGAACCTCACAAGCGGTCGAAGTGCAGAGAAGAGGCTTCGATGAGGTTCTCGGCGCTCAGCTGACATCTCTATCATCCTCTATTCCACAGGCTCAGAGCATATCACGGAGGAGGTGCTAGAAAGGTTGTAAGAGTGAGCGATGAGGGAGATGCTCTGTGAATCCGTGTCTCCTGGACACGGCAGGGCCATTGCGCTCATGAACTCACAGGAGCCGTGGTTACCTGCATGACCTGTCCAAGATCAAGTCAGTCAGCATTCTCCCATGGATGAGGGAGGGGCACACACGCCCTAGCCCCACGCTGGGGCACTAGTGGTGACAGATGGCTGTTAGGGCAAGGAAAGTCATTTTTCCCCCCGAGGTATGGATGTGCTCTAGTGGATAGTGCCCCATCCATGTGAATATAGGCAGCCTTGGTTGGACTCCGTGGATTTAAGGAAAAACAGAACATGGAATTGGAAAAGGGATATGTCTTAGTTACTTTTCTACTTCTGTGACAAAGCACCATGACCAAGCCAACTTAGAGAAGAAAGCATTTAATTTAGGGATTCACAGTTCCAGGGGGTAGTAGAGTCCATGGCTTTCATCACAGGGAGCTTTGAAGCAGGCATGGAGGTATGGCTGGAGCAGCTGAGAACTTATGTCTGACTCAAGAGGAGGGAAGGGAGGAGAGAGAGGGAGAAGGAGAGGGAGAGGAAGAGGGGGAGGGAGGAGAGAAGAAGGAGAAGGGCAGGGGGATGGAGAAGAAGAGGGAGGAGAGAAGGAGAGGAAGAGGGAAGGGGGAGGGAGGAGAGAATGAAAGGGAGAAGGAGAGGGAGAGGGAGAAAAAGAGGGAGAGGGAGAGGGAGGAGAGGGAGAGGGAGGAGAGGGAGAGGGAAGAGAGGAAGAGGGAGGAGAGAAGAGAGAACGCACACAAGCATGAGAGTGTGCAAAAGCATGCAAACTGGGAATGCTGTGGGCTTTTGAGACCTGCAATATATGAGCCTATGTGGCCCATTCTCCTTCAAACCGCTATAGCATGTATTGGGGAATCTGGGAAAAACTGGAGGGCAGAAAAATATAAAGGATGAATATAATCAATGCTATAAAAGTATAATTCAGTGTTAGGAGAAAAAAATGGTAGCTCATCATAAATAATCGAACTCCATCTCACAAATTTATATCTTCTTGTTTTTCATTAAGGAAAAATCCACGCTTGGGAGACTTGGGCCTTCAGTGGTAGACCTAATTCAAGGCACTCCTCCTTCATCTGTCCAGCATTCGTCCAGCCAAAGAGGCCAAAAGAGAAGCCCAGAGGATGCCGACTCGGACGTGGAGTTTGTCTGCATGACTAAGATTCAGAAGAGGTCTGTGAAGAGGAGAGTGAAACACCAGCAGCAGAGTCATGTGCCCGCTCTGTCGGAAAACCTCAAGCTCATGGAGGCATCCCAGGCAGGTGGTTTTTTTCCCCCTTTCTTTTCTCTTACTCACAAGATGTTTAATAATTTCCTTGTTCTGGAAATAGCATCTGGTAAAGGTTTGGCTTCGTGTTCACATTTTTAGCTCACTTTAATTATGGGATGTACATTGCAGCCCGTGTTTGCTGGATAGAGTCCCAATTTCTATTTTTTTCTCCCCGAATTCTCTATTTTGGAAGAAAAGTTAGACTGCTAATATCAGCACAATGTGGAGAATTCAGCCAAGTGATGGTGCCCCAAAGAATACCTGGATGGGAAAAGGTCTTATGTTTGTGGCGTAAAAACCACATATTTTAGATCTTAAATATAGAGATCAACTTAAATGTACATGTATGTAAAGCTAACATGAACTGAATGTATTTGCCTACTGTTTGTATATGCACAAACACTTCTGTAGCTTTACATAGTGTGTGTGTGTGTGTGTGTGTGTGTGTGTGTGTGTGTGTGTGTGTGTGTGTTCCTCTATTCTGTATAATCTTGTGGACCTTTCAGCCTATGTACAGATGTGTCTCCTCCCTCATCCAGCTTACAATAGAACAGTTTAATACTTTGACGGACAGATGTGAACTGCGACTGTGGCAGCTGCTTGGGTTTTTATTTTCCTCCTATTGTTTTGAGAGAGTTTTACAATATTTCCCAGGCTTTTCTCCCTCCTCAGCCTCCAGAGTAGCTGGAACTAGATTGAGATGCTACTCTACCTAGCATATTGTTTATAGCATTTAAAAATTTTTATTTTTATTTCTATTTGTGTGCATGTATATTTGTCTGTGTAGATGTATACCGTTTGTGGGTGGGGACCTGAAGAGTCTAGCAGAGGATGTCAGATGCCCTGGAACTGGTGTTATGGGCAATTGTGAGCCACTGGATTTGTGGGTTCAGAACCAAACTTTGGTGCTGGACGTAAGCAATAAGGATTCCTACCTGCTCAATGTTCTCTGCAACTGACCTTATGGTGGCTGTTTATGACACAAGAACACTAACGCTTACAATGAGGAATTTAACTAAGAATGTAACAAAGATGTCTTTTTAGGGGGGTGTCCCTGTTTTTAGGATTACATTCAATTAAAGTGATAATGAGAGAGGTAGAGCATTTGACCCATCGATGAATACAAAGTATTTTTAAGGGGACAAGCCATGATAACACAGAGGCATGGAAAAGAGCAGTGTTGACAGCCATTGAAATAGGGGGTTCAGAGAGCAATTGGCTTGTGAAGAGGAACATGAGTTCAGCTTAAAATGTGCGACTTCCAAGGAAAGGCGTCCAATACAGTGACCCTAGCTTTAGAGTTGAGCTCTAAACAGGACTCATGAGCTTGTGAAGTGCTGACACATTTGAGTGTGAGTGGGGGTGAAGGGTACGTGAGGAGAAGGGGAGGTAACTGCACAGACTGTGGAGGACTTGCTAGTCCTAGGGGAAGGGAAAGTAGGAATAGGTCGCATCTTCCAAGTGGGGAATAAGGAGATTAAAAAAAGACTGGGCAAGAGAGCTAAATTTCATAGGTCTGAAGAATGTTCTTTGACTTAACCAAACTTAGAGGCAGTAGAAGTGATAGGAGGAAGCCTTGTTGTTGCTGTTGCTGCTGCTGCTGCTGCTGCTGCTGCTGCTGCTGCTGCTGCTGCTAGTGAAGAGGGCAGAAGCCAGATTGGGATCCCTTGGCAGATGGAGAATCATCAAATGGAGGCAGGATGTACATCAGCTCTCGAAAACTAAGTTATTTTGGTTTTGGAAGACATTATATTTATGGAAATCAAACGTGGGGTAGACATATCAGGAGATCATTAAATTCTTTATAAATATTTAAAACAAAGGTGTTTTTTCTCTTTTTTTGTAAAATTGTTAGGTGTTGTTAGTTGATCTTTACATGTCCTTGTTGAATGATATATTTCTTTACATTTCTTGCTGCCTTTTTCTTTCATGGTCTATTTATATAGATTTTCTTTGGTTTGTGATCCTCTTGCCTCTGCCTTCTACGTGCTAGGTTTATAGGTCTGTGTTTCCAGACCTGGCCAGTCATGTATTTTTGAGGGCAAAGATCAGTTGATTTTCCTTGAATTATCCTGCAGTTAATACAGTCTCTATGAAATAGTTAAAGTGGCTTAATGTATACTATTGATTGGTTCTAATCCTTGAGTAATTTTTGTTACTATTTTAGGTCTCTTCATGGGAAACAAAGAAGAAGCAGAGTGAAAACCTTGTGCAGGAATGCAAGGCATCCCCTGAAGTTGAAACTAGCAGCAGAGATCCAGCTGTAGTCCTGGTAAGATTAACTTCACTGATGAATGACACCTTAAGACACTTCATAAAAATGGAAGGGTCCGTTAGATCTGGGTAGATGAAACATACAGTTCAGTCACTTGAAGATGAAGGAGCCTGTCCTAGAGACATTAGCTGTTATGTGTGGCTGCATGAACCAGTAAATACATAACTAACCTCCAGCCCATGACCTCTTTCTTCTTAATTACCAGACTGAGAAAATTTTGACATATGTGTAAATGTATAAAAATTGTGCATATAATTTGAAGAGCATATCAGGGCTTCAAGCCCCAATCCAAATTATAAGCAGTTTTAAATATGAACTTGTCAGAAATTATAATTCTGTTTTGATGATTTTGGTCCTTCTTATTTATTTACTGCATGTCTGTCTGTCTATTTTGTGGTGCTAGGGACCACTAAGTTACAACATCAGTACCTGAAGTATTATTTTGAATTGACTTAAATGAGGTGGCTACCAAAAACCCCCTGGAAAAATCTCTTCGGGAAACACGGGCGCACTTTCCACTCACTCCACTAGATAATGCATCATCATTCTGACTGATGGTTGGTATCAAATAGCTATGTATCTTGGCAGCTGTGGAATCTCTTTGACTTCACTAAGCCAAGTGTGGCAAACCCTTGTTGTTCATGATTGATTTAAGAACTGGCTAAGCCATTGACTCTTCACCCTGTTAAAGACATTGCCGTATGTTGTATAGCATCCCTTTATATTCATGAATTGTTTAAATTGTACTTGGTCCAATGAGGAACATATTTCTTCTGACTTTACATCCCTTCATGAGAACATCATTGAAGCAAGGCACACAACAGAGCTGTAGGGAGATTTTATTTAGAAAAATAGAGAGCCAGGTAGTGGTGGTGGCACATGCCTTTGATTCCAGTACTCGGGAGGCAGAGCCAGGTGGATCTCTGTGAGTTCAAGGCCAGCCTGGTCTACAGAGCGAGATCCAGGACAGGCACCAAAACTACACAGAGAAACCCTGTCTCGGAAGAAAAAAAAAAAAAAGGAAAAAGAAAAAGAAATAGTAGATATGGAAAATTTCAAATGAAGTTCCATCAGTTCCCATGTGCCCATTTTCCACCCACAGCTATGATCACCTTGGCCAGTCTGCTTTCTCCTATTTGTGTCTAGTCCCTGCTACCCCGGGCATCACACCTAGCCCATTCCAATTGTCTTAAGAAGCCATTAGAAAAAAGAAAGAAAACACATTGAAAGGGAATAATTTATGTATAGGATCAGGGGAAAAAATAACAGAACAAACAAACAAAAACCTTTAATATCAATGATAAGACATACCAAAATCCAGGACATCTAGCAAGTAAGCATTAAAGCATTTTCAAGTTAGAAAAGAGGTCAGAATTTAACCAGAAGCTGGAAAGGATGGGAGAACTACAAGCAGCGTTTTAACCACAGACCTCTGTGACGCACAGTTTGACACAGCTGCACCTGTGACTGTTAGGGATCACCACTTGTTTTGCAGAGACATCAACGTCTTCATCTGCTTTTCATGGAGTTGTTACGTTGTCACCTTTCTAAATGGTGCACGGGGTTTTAGTAAGTGCTTATTCACAAATTAGCTGCGTTGCCTTTGTGTGGTCTGTTTGTCCAGGTCTGCTGCTTTTGTGGGTGTGGACATGGTAGGTAGGATGATGTGATCTTAGCAGGGCATTCGTTTTCACACTCATATAACTAATTAATGTACATAAGTGTGCCTTAGTGAGATGAACGTTAATTTTTGTTTGGCCATAATTGAAATAATTCAACTAAGAAATAATGACCTATAAATGCTTATCTGTCTGTACTTTCTTAAAGTAAAGAAAAAAAATTCTTAACCCCTAAGTTCCTTCACAGTTATCTTTTAATTACTGTGTATATGTGTGAATGTAGTGTAGTGGATGTGTGGATGTGCATGCGCGCGCACACACACACACACACACACACACACACACACACACACACGTTTAAGTTTGTTTCATATGGGTGCTCTGATTGTTGAATATAAAGGGGGAAAGTAGCCAGTGCTACCAGCAGTGGTACAGAAGTTGTTGCCTAAGGAAGAAAAATTAGCTATAACACAAGACACCCTCCAATGCTACTATTTATTATTTTGGTGAGCTTAATTGGGTGTGGAACCTAGGGCCTTATTCTCTCATATAATAGACTCAGAACTGTGGTGTGTTCAGTTCCCACAGAAAGGCCTTACCTCGTGCCTGGCTGTGCTCTTTTGTTCTAGCTTCATGTCGTCTGGGGAACAGTTTCATTAGGATTAGCTTATTTTTCCTTGACTGTGTTAATAGTGGCTACCCACCTGCCTTTAGAAAAGATGAACACGTGCACATGTTCGCATTAGGGCACTTAATTTTCCTCCTTGCTGACTTTGGGTACCTCACTGGCTCTGTATGGACAGTTGTCCAAGTTCAAGTGAAACAATGATAGCCTCGCTTGCCCCTCCCATCCCCGTTTGGGTTCACATTGCTTGTTATTTCACGTTGCTTATTATTTCACGTTGCTTATGATTTCAGCTATGGAATAATTTTTTCTTCCAAATCACCTTGATGCTGTGGCTCAGTATCATAACAGTTTCATCTGTTATCCTAAGTTCTTCCTCTTTCCGGCCACAAAATCTTTTTTTTTTCTTTTCTTTTTTAAATTAAAAGTGGATTTTTCCCACACAATCTATCCTGATTATGGTTTTCCCTCTCTCTACTCCTCCCAGTTCCTCCCCCTCCCCCCTCCCCCTCCCCTCCCCCCTCCCCTCCCCCCTCCCCTCCCCCCTCCCCTCCCATCTAGATCCACATCTAGATCTACATCTTTCTGTCTCTAGTTAGAAAGCAAACAGGTATCTAAGGAATAAGACAAAAATAAGATAAAGCAAAAACAAATTGGAATAGGACTAAACAAACTAACAGAAGAAAAAGAGCCAAAGAAAAAGCATGGGAACACAGATAGACATAGAGACACACACATTGCACACACAGGAATCCCTTGAGAACACAAAACCAGAAGCCATGATGTATATGCAAAGGATCTGTAAGTTTTTTTTTTTTAAAGCTCTGACACAACATTATGAGAAAGCTTCTTTATTAACAAATGGTAGCAACACATTCACAGTGTACAGAAAGACCATCTCACAGCAATCTATAGGCCAGAGCCTTGAATCAATTTTAAGAGCCCAAACCATCTAAAACTGGTGTGTGTACACACACACACACACACACACACACACACACACACACACAGATGAAATCTTGCCATTGGCAGCAACATGCATAGATGGAGCTTATGTTCTGTTGCCATCTACTGCTGGCCACGATGGGCCCTGCGCTGAAGAGTGATTTTCAATGTCTTCCTTTTCTTTGTGTCACATGTCACATACTCCCAAGGTCTTGGGCTCATTTGCCTCATCTGCGGTCGATTCCGGCTGTGTAGACGGTTGTCACTGCCCCAGCATTTTTTTTAGTGTTGATATTAATTTATGCCTGGTCTTTCAGCCAGTGTAGGCTATTCATTTTCTGAGACCATGCAATCAAAGTGTTCTTGGTTAGACCTTGCACATCATTCAGTGCTGTGGAAGTTCCCAACTGGGACTTAGTAAGCTTAAGGCACTTTCTAGATACTAAAAAAAACTCCAGTGAAAATAATGAGGAATTTTTCAAAAGACACCTTAATCCTCTTCTACATGTGCTGGTTAGCCTCCCAGTCAGATTGGTGTGGGACCCTCTGTCCGAACTTCAACAAACTTCAGTCATTATTCTCCACAATTCTATTAGCCCAGGAATCATCCTCCAACAATGTAGGGAAACTAGTGTGATCCAAATTTATCATCTCTGTCCCTACACAGCTGAATTGTTCTCATATTCTGGTGTGTGTGTGTGTGTGTGTGTGTGTGTGTGTGTGTGTGTGTGTGTGTAGGACAAGGCATGTGGGTGGTAAGTCTGGGTGTGGGCACATCTGAGTGTCTTACCTGAGTCGGTTCCCTTCTCTGTGTGGCCAGGATGACATTTGAGGCTTGTTCTTCTCCTGTGTCATTTCATCTACTCTTGGTGGCCTGAGGAGGAGTGTTTTCATTCACACCTCCCACGTGAGGAAGAGAAGAGGTCTTCCACAGTCACACTGCTGGAGGTGGTCACACTGAGCCCCAGCTGTCCGACCACAGCTCCTTCTTCTTTAAGGGCTCACTGTGGCATTTCCTTTTCTCTGTCATCACCGTAACTATGGTAACTGATCAGTTGTCAATGCATCCTCTTCCACTTAGACCAGCTGAGACATGCCAACCTTCCTCACTTAAACATGAGAATTCCAAGAAATACCCATGCAGAATATTGGTTGGCATCTAAGAATTTGGGGATAGGTGGCTTCCAAAGTTGTACAGATGAATATCTACTACAGGCGGAAGTTTCTGTACCGCCTGGTCCCTGGAACCTCTGTCTGTTCAGTCCCAAATAAACAGACAGAGGTTTATATTAATTACAAGCTGTTTGGTCTGTGGTTCAGGCTTCTTGCTAGCTTGCTCTTTCATCTTAATTTAATCCATTTCTATTAGTGTATACTTTGCCATGTGGCTTCATGATGTTACCTGTATTTCATTACATCTTGCTCCCCCAATAGTGCTCAGAGTCTTCTCTGACTCTGCCTTCTTATTCTTGTCTCTCTGCTTGGATTCCTCACCTGGCCCTATTCTGCCTTGCCATAGGCCATTAGCAGCTTCTTTATTAACCAATGGTAGCAACACATTCACAGTGTGCAGAAAGACCATCTCACAGCAATCTACAGGCCAGAGCCTTGAATCAATTTTAAGAGCCCAAACCATCTAAAACTGGTGTGTACACACACACACACACACACACACACACACACACACACACACACAGATGAAATCTTGCCATTGGCAGCAACATGCATAGAACTGGAGGATAGTAAATGATATGGAACAGGCCCCAAAGACAAACTATACATGTCCTCACTCATTTCTGGAAGCTGAAAAAGTTGACTTCATAGATGTCAGTACAGGTAGGAAGGGTAGAAGGATAGAAAAGGAGTGAGCAATGGCTACCAAAACACATTTCCAAAAGGAGAAATGGTCTTAGGTTACATAATGCAGAAGGGAACGATCATCCACGGCAATTACTAATGCTATAATTTAAAATAATTGCACAAGAGTTCAGAAGTTACCAACCCAGAATATTTGAGGAGCTGGAAATGCTAACTGCCATGATGTGCCATTCCACATTGTATACGTGTATTGAACTTCAGTACTGGGTGGGCCCATAGGGAAGTGCAAGTGCTTATATGCCAAATAAAGACTTTTAATGACCAACCCACGGGTTTGGAGAGATGGCTCAGCACTTGCTGCTCCTGCAGAGGATGAAAATTTAATTCCCAGCACCCACATCCGTTGTGAGCTGCCCACAACTCCAGTTCCAGGGAACCTGACACTCCTTCTGGCCTCCATGGCGCGCGCGCGCGCGCGCGCGCACACACACACACACACACACACACGCAGCATATTCATCCACATAAATAAAAATAAATGTTTAAAAAATTTAATCCAGCTGGGCAGTGGTGGTGCACACCTTTGATCCCAGTACTTGGGAGGCAGAGCCAGGTGGATCTCTGTGAGTTCAAGGCTAGCCTGGTCTACAGAGCGAGATCCAGGACAGGCACCAAAGCTACACAGAGAAAACCTGTCTCGAAAAAAAAAAAATTAATCCAGCATTGACTCCTTGCTCAGATTAATATAAATCTCCTTAAGCTTCTCTCGCTCCTTGTCCTCCCTACATCTGACCTGAACAATATACTATTTTTGTCTCAGTACTCAGCTCTTCTAGTTAACCTGGACTCATATTACATTCATCTTATAGATAACTGTAAGAGCATTGCTCTCTGGGCAGCCCCTCATCTCAGCTCTAAGGAAGACGGGAGTCTTGTTTTGTTTGTTTTGGAATGTGATTGTGGCCATAGACTTACCTTTCCCCATGACCTGGTGTTGTCTTACCTTGGGCTTCGAGAAAATCCATTATTTTCTCACATCTGTGGATGAATGCTTGATATTCTGACTTGTTTTCTGTCCCAAGCATTTCCAGCATTCTGTGTAAAGCTCTAATGTGCCCCGCTTTATCCCAGTTGTGAAAGAAGGAGCAGCTATTTCATCTCATCTCTTACAAGTATGCCAATTTTTGTCAGCAGAATCAGCGTCTGCGGAAACACGATTGTATTTCCCCTGTCACTGCTCAGAGTCTTACAGCTCTGCCAAGGACTTGGCTAACTTTAAGTAAAAATGCCTGTACATTGCTGTAGGATAAACTGGCAGTCTGACTCCAGACTCCAACCAAAACTTTGGGACTTGGGTTCCAGACCCAAGAACTGGGACTGGACCTGTTTTATCAGTATCCCCGTGCCCCACCGCCACACTCAAAAGTGAGGCAGTCTGAGGAGCTATGACGGCATCATGCATGATAGAAGCAATATAAATGAAAAGAAGCAGTGGGAAGAGAATAGCAAGCAGCCTGTCAAAGAGTTAAGAGTTCTTTCAAGTCATGTCACAAGATGAAATATATGAAGCAACTACAGACACTCCTCCCAAGAGGCTCTTTGGTTAACGCCAGCGGCATACCAGCTTGTCAGACCCCAACAGATGGCTACAAAAGCAAATGATAAATCTGAAGGAAGCTCCAAATTTGAGGAATTGGGTGGGAATAATTTTCTGAAACTCAAGTACGTGAGACAGAAGTACAGACTTGGACTATGCATACGCATGCCTTAATTCACTTTTCTGGCCTACACATTTCAAATTCCTGAAGAAATTTTCTGATTGTAGTAGGAATCGATGTTTGTTCTTTTCTTGTGTCTGTTTTCATCTGTATTAATCTTCAGTTACTAATCTGAATGTATCAGGTAAATATAATTTGCTAAAACATGAGCAAATATCTCTATACCATGGTCATACACAGATAGTTTAGATTTAAAATGATGAGATATCATACAAGCTTTAAAAAAAATATTGTCCTTATGTCAGCAGTCTTCACAGCTAATGTGAATTGTGCTGAGATTATTTCTTTAAGATTGATGAATTGGTAGTGTGTGTGTGTGCCTTTGTGTTATATATGTGCGCCATACATATGCAAGGGTCGGTGGATGTCAGAAAGGGCATCAGATACCCTGTGACTGCAGTCATAGGTGGTTGTAAGCTGCCATGTGCCTGCTGTAAAGGCAGTAAATTCCCTTGATGCTAAGTCCTCTCTTCCAGCCCTTAAGAATAATGGGGAGGAGAAATGTAGATGTATGATCAGACTGACTTGAACTCTCTTGTCCTCTGTGGACACTTCTCCCTCTGAGGATCAGGTCTTGAGGGCAGACCGGCATGCAGGTTTATCATCTGTGTTCGAAGTGCATGTGCTGCCCATTTTTTTGATAAATATTTGATATTCTGACCTGTTTCCCATCTCAAGCATTTCCAAACTCAGGAATTCTGTCAACAGAATTCTGTCCACATCTTCAAAAGCATGATGGCCTGGTCCTTCTGCCAGAAATACTTTAAGAGTCAATGGAGCCTAAGATGTTTGGGGAGACGTAACCACCAGTGTACTCACCAGTGTAGAACAGAGTTTGACGCAGTTTGGGGCCCAAGAAGGAACTGTGAATAAAGCAACAAGTGGATGGAGTCATTTCTGTGTGTCAGAGACAAGCCAAGCCTCTCGGTGACTCCTGGTTTGCTCTTTATTTTTAGTCATTCTCTCTGAGGGGCTCCTTTCTGCTCCCTGGAAGTACCAGGGCTGTCTGAATTCCTAGGATCAGTGACAGAGCTCCCATGTAGAAACTGAAGAACACAGGGTGAGTTGGCAAGCTGTCAGTCCAGACTTTGTTTGTGGTGGTTAAAATCCACCCCAGAGGACAACTGCAAACAGCTCAACTAAATTTTGAGCACCAGGTGACTGACCCCAAATCAGATAAAGAAAAAAGAGTAGCAAAGAGCCAGCCTAATGAGCCCCTGACTCCGTTGTATTCACTCTGGTCCTTGTTCTGAATCCTCACAAGTTTTCATAAGAAACTGTATTGGTATTGCAGTCATATACATGGAATGCTATGATGATAAGATTTTAAAACAATGAAGTTGCCTGCATTTCAAAAGAAGACCATTTCTTAACCCACCTTTCTGGTTGCCTTCCTGTGAGCCTGGAAAGGACTAGGGTTGTTTCTAATACTACCAAACCATTCCTCGGGAACCCTTTTATGAGATACAGTCCAGAGGTACCCAAGGGCTTCAAGGAAAATGATCTACAGTCAGCCCCTCCAGAATCATCCATCAGCACACAGCAGACTATGCAGATAGCTGCAGGATGAATGGGAAACACACAAAGGAGCATCTCATGACTGACTTAGCCTGCAGCTAAATAGTAGGGACCTGTGAGTGAACTACCAACATGAGTCACGTTATCAAGGTGAGTTTACTAAGTAGTGTTATGCCAGAGATTGTGAGAGGCAACAAATAAAGTGCATAACCGTATCCCTAAAGGAACGGGGAAGTTAAAAGACACTCTTACCCATATCCCATGAGGAGCATTGTATTATGGGAAGATGACAGGCGGTAGCCTAAGAGAAGACGCTGTTTCAAATTCAGACCTACATGCTGCTTGCCAGTGTTGCCAACTCTTGACGTGCTATGGCTTAGTTTTTGTAAATAAAGTAAGAATAACATCACATACTGGCATGGTTGCTACACAAGTGAATGGGATAATTGGTTGTGCTGAAATGAAAATAATTCTGTGTCAAGTGAAAGGTGTCTTTTAAAGCCACCTTCTGTAATTTGGGAGGAGCCAGATTCAGTCTTCATTGGGCAATCCAGGAGAAGGAAGCAGAGAAGGCAAAATTCTGTAGGGAGAAGATGGGATGAGGCTGGGGGAGGGAGGGACCCCAGAAGCTGTAAATCCTGGAGCTGCAAACCAGGGGACAACGTCAGACAGGATGAAGCAGGTGTCCGTGGCACAGCACACTTCCGCTGCGACAGTCGGATACCTATGAAGTAGATGTTTTATGGCAACTTCAAATTGATTTATAGTTTTGCCAAGTGGAAATATTTTCTTTATTTCTTAATACAATTCTCAATATTTTTTGGTAGACTTAGATTCCCTCCCCCCCCCCCCCGGCCCCCCGCCCTGAGGGAAGAATCAACCAAACTGGGAGTTCTGCTTTGAAGTAGGCAAGAATTGAAAGTAAATGAGTGATAATAAATAATAATAACAACAATAAATCAAGGCTGCTGCATGGTCCAGTGTTTTCCAAGTCATAGTTACTTGGCTACGAATGATAGTAGCTGTAGTATATCTTCATAGTAACTGTTGAGAAGAAGGAAGAATGACTGAATGCTGGAGAAGTGGAAAAGGAATTTTGAAGGAGCAAGACCTATATTTGTCTTTTAAAATTGATACAAATTTTAAGAAAGCAAAGTGAGGGGACATTGCCGGTAGACTCTCCATATTGGCAGAGCTGTCAAAGTAGGACTTTCTGTGATGCTTCTAGGGAATTCCTGGCTGAACCTTAGGTTATAACAGAAATGTTTTCTACAAGAAAATGAAATATGACCCATTAGCTCAGAATCACATTGAAAAGGCTCTGGGAAGAGACTTTATGCTTGAAATGGTAAGGAGGCAGATCCTGCAGGAAATTTTCATTGTGTTTTTGTTAATCATGGAGATTTTGTTTCAAACACCTTATCTGACAGTGATAATGACTGAATTGGAAATGGAAGGCGTTAAAGAAACAAAACAAATAAAAATACAAGTAGGATCCCACTGCCTGAAATATAAGGAAGATGACATAAAAATGTTTGGAAGAAAAATTGCACATTGTGGTAAAGAGTATGAAAGACTAAATAGTAAAATCAGTGTTGAGACAAATGTGTACCATAAATGAGAAAGGAACAGATCACCAGAGGAATCTACTTGGTGGCCATTGATAACACTGAGGATTTGAGGTATCAGCAAGATATTTGTGTTTAAATGTTGTGGGTCAGTTGTGTGGGTGAGGAGGCACAGTAAAGAAACTGCCAACATGCCTGCTCCACGATAAGGTTATAGTTTTTACTGTAGATGTGAGAGAGAACAGCCAGAGGCATCTGGAAGAGTCTAGAGCAGAGACAGAACGAAGTCAACTGGTCATGGCCAGGGCTAGGGAAGCAGGAGAGAATGATGGAGTAGTGCTGAGAGAGAGAGAGACAGAAAGAGTAAGTGCCAGGATTGTAGAGAAGAGTGGGTTAAAAGAGGGTGAGTCCTTGTGGAGAGGGAAGGGCCAGGAGGCTAGCCTATGGACTTTGGAATTTATAACAAGTACTTGTGAATAGGAACTGAGGAAGCCTGAGATGGCATGGGCTTTGATGTGCAGCCACAGGTGTATGTCAATGGAGAGCCATATGTACCTTCTTCCAGAGGCAAGGGAAATGACTTCTTTTGGCAAACAGAAACCAGTTTTATAAGTTCCCAAGGAATGCAGGCTTTTATCTAACCACCAGAAATCTTACAGTCTAGTTTGAGCTCATTTCTAGATACATGGACTGCCTTTTGGGGTGTGGGAAGTTAGAGTTTCCTTTGGACCTAACAAGTTGGAAACATCTAGAGCAGATGTGAAAGGTGAGCGGTGATGATGCTGATTAAGACATTGTTTACGTAAGACACGGTAGCTTATCCCTCTGCAATTTGAATTGGTCCATTGAGAGACTGAGGGTAGAGTAGAATCACATGCCCAGGGAGAGTTGAGGCATAGATCCTACAGGAATGAAAAGAGAAAAGGATCCAAGAGAATGCTCATGTTCCTTTAACTCCGTAAGGGACACCACCATGCAGCGACAGGTGGAAGATGCCTGGGCTCTTCCTCAGTGTTTAGACCCTGCATGCGCCACACAGCCAGCCCTGTGGAGTCAGGCTTTTTGTTGTAGTTGCCATTTTGCTGCCTCCACAGTGACCACTCTGGCCAGCACCATCTCTTCTAGAGCAGCAGTGGAAGCCTCATTAACAGTCTCAATATTCCTCTGGCATCCACAGTCTAAAGCTCTGGGTGTCCCTTTTGAAGTGTAAGTCACGTTAAGCTATTCTCAAAGCTCCTTATTCTTAGACAAAATTCAGTGTCCTTGCTGTGGCCCCAGAGCCCTAGATGACCCACGCTAGCATCTTTACTCAGTCCCTTCCGTGTCTTCTAACACTCCAATAAATACTAATTAAACAAAAATATAAGAATGGAACATAATGCCATCTAACATAAGTTCTGTGAAAAAAATAAAAAGAAAATAGTTTAAACCCCAGCTTTCCCTTGTGGATTCTAATTCCTGGACTTCCTTTCACACGTGGGCCCTCCCACCACTATCAAACAGCACACATGGCTTTTCAGTGTTTTGTGTGTTGTTTGTTATTGACCTAGATATCAGGGACCCAGCAGAGAAGACAGTTTTGTGACAATGCTCACTCCTTGTCCCTGGGAAGGTGAAATTCTGGGATGTAAGGGAGGGCACAATAAAGAAACTGCTGAACTACTGTCTACTCTGTGGGTGGAAAAGTCTATTCCAAACTGCCAAGGCTCTCTTGGGGCGGCAGGGAGGCAGGACCAGGAAAATCATAAAGAGAATAGAGTGAGTGTCTGGAGAGGAGAGAAGCCTGTGAAGTGAAACAGCCTGAGAGTTTAGGGTAGAAGAGGAGATGAGGAGGGCCAGAATGCTAGTGTGGACTTTGGCGTGCACAACAGATCCATGTGAATAGGGAATCTGTAGGCGAGGAAAACGGTGACTTCTTTTCACAAACAGAAATCTCATTTCACAGGTTCCTGAGAAATTCTGTGGGCAAATGTTTGCCAACCATCCTTCTATAGTCCAGCTTGAGCTGAGTTAGGACTGCCATTTTGGGGTTATTCACTGCTTTGGGGGAATTGGGGTTCCCTTTGGACCTGACATGTGGGGGCAGGGATCTGACGGTACATAGGATGGATAAGCAAGTATGTTGCACAATAGGTGATGTTATGTGCTCGGGAGAAAATGGGGCAGGGGAAAGGGATAGGCACATCTTTGTTGGCTGTGTCAATGTGAGTTGTAACTTTAGGTAGGGTGCTCAAGGATGGCGGCAGTGAGTGGGTTCTAGAAAAAAAAAAGGATGGATGCAGGAGGAACAAAGAAGTCCCCAGACACAGCAAGCCAAAAGCCCTTGAGAGCAGAGAGTGGCTGGCATATGGGTGGGGAGGTGGCCACAAAAGAGAAATGGAGGAAAGGGGTAGAGAACATGGATCAGCTGAGCCACATCATGTAAGGTCCTACATTCTTATTTCTCACCTCTTACTTTTCTTCACAGAATGTGTCACCTGATACTAAGTGTTTGTCTCTTTATTTATTAAGGATCTTTCCCATACAGTAGAGAATAGGCTACAAAAGGCAGGACTTTGGACTTCACGCCACATCAAGGCATGATCCTCATTACGAACTCAACTCCAATGGGAAAATGAATATGTGATGGGGAGGAGCCTGTAACAAAAAAAAAAAAAAAAAAGTTAACTGTGAAGAGGAAAAATGGCCTGTTGAATTTGGCAGAAGGGCATTTACTTGTCCAGTGCCTTTTTGAAGTCCCTGACAATTCTATGTACCCAGTGGGGGCAAAGGCACAAAGGAAGAGAAGGAAAGAAACCAGACAAAGTGATGCCATCCAGTTCCCGAGTTTCCTAGCAACAGGCACTGCACCGCCTGTGATATCCCCCATTCCACTCTGACTTAGTCCTGACTTGTTGTCTTTTTACATAGAGACTTTACAAAGTGAGCAGTTGATATTGTCACCGGCCTGCCTGGCAGGAATACATACATTCTGGAGAGACTCATGCTTCCCTCTAGGCTATCAGAAAGAATGGACTCCAGAAAATTTGAATTTCCCTAGAAATCTCTTGCTGAAAAAGGAAGGAGCTAAAGTCCAGGTGAATCCCCTGGAAGAACTGGTCTCCTTGAGAAAGATTTAAAAATGTGTCAGATGCCCTTGAAGGAGAGATTGGGAGCTGAGACAGTGGTAGGCAGGGACTTGCTAGACTGTTTAGTTATACGTATTTCTGGCTTTCTGTTTTAAAGCCTACCCTTATGTCAGGACCCCAGAGATGGACCTGGGGTGTGATGAGATCTCTTTGTTCCCCTTCATAATGTGGCCACATTGAATAAATCTCCTTTTTCTATTTTCTACCTTTTAACTATTAATTTGGCTTTTCATTCTTTTCCTCCCCTCCCCCCACCTCTGCCAAGGAGAGTACTGGAAAGGCATGCCCCACCACTCTTAGCCTGATTTGACTCTTCTAGGTGGCATATTGAGGAGGCAAAGTGGCCAATCCTATAACAAGTTGGCCCCAAATGGAGAGGAGAGATGGCCGTTCTCAGCAGCTGCTGGAGTCTTTTTACTCCAGGGACGTTTTCCTATCCTTCCACTCAATCCACATCTACTGCTTTTTCCCTCTACTTGTCGAAGCAGAACCAAACACAAATGTTCAGACTTTCTTTTGGAGTCTCAAATAAGTCTAGCCCTAGGTAAATTTCTCCTTTATCAGTATGCTGCAGACTTTCCTTTTCTGTTTGCTTTTGGGTTCTTTTAAGCAGTTTCAGGTTCTTTTCAACTACTTGGGGTGACTGCCATTTGATGGCTGGCTTTATCATTTGGAGTTCGGTTGTGTAGGGGCTATTACTGTCCAATAGAGAAACACAAATCCCGGTTGCACTGGGGATCTGTGCCTGAAATGTTAATACCAAAGATTCATAGAGAAAGATCACTGACTCAAATCATCATGGCCAAATTAATTAAAGCAAGCTTTTTTGTTCATGTACACGGGTTTTGAGAGGTTAGCAGTGGATGTAGGAAAATAAGCCAGGCATGGTGGCATATGCCTGTAGTTCTAGCACTCAGGGCCTTTGAGTTCAAGGCCAGCCTGAACCATATTGAGCAAGTTCCACAGAAAAACTCTGTCTCAAGAACCCAAAATAAATAAACAAACAGACAAATAAAATGGATGTCTGAGGGCATATGGCTTTCTATTGGAGACAGCCCTAACAATGACCTGCTCCTAGTAGAGGGAATAACAGAATGAAAAAAAAATCATTTTATGAGTCTGTGTCGAGAGCATTAACAGGAAGTGTTAATAGTGACAGGGAGTAGTGACAGTTTTGTTCAGATTGGATACTTCTCTTCGACAAGGTCTTGTCAATCAATACACATGAACAGGGCCATTGCACATTAGAATGAAGTTCTGGTCACTAAAGGCATGCAAAATTCTCCATGCTTGTCTTACAAGTCACTGTTAACTGCTGTGGAACATGTTCTGTGCTACTTGCAATCTGCTCAAGAGCCATCTAGTCCAAACATAGAGACACTCAATATCACGTAGCTTTTCTTTATCCTTCAGAGAAAAACCATTACCTTTCTGTGATGTCAGGAATATAGAAAGGCATACATCTGAAAGTCACTTTCAAGATTTTCACAAAATGAACTTCAGAACGGTGCGTTTTCTTTTTCTTTTTTCTTTTCCCCCTGTGGGGAATTCAGATAGTTACAGTATAAGTATAGATGTATTTTAAGTGGACCACGGTAGCTGAAAAGCAACTGTTTGCCCCTCCCTGAGAGGCTCTTCTTTCCGTTTGAATGAAATAGGAAAGGGCAGTGATGGGCAGCTGCGGGTACTAGTTGCTAGGCTACAGGTATGCCCATCTAACCTGCTTCCAGACAATGCAGTTTCCAAAGTGTTGTGCACTAGTCCACCTTTGTTTCCAGGAAGAGAGGCGAAGGCATCCTGACAGCCTGTCCTTGCCATGTTTGGTTAGCGGGTGTGTGTGGGTGAGGAACACAAAGGAAGCTCTCACTATGAAGAACTTTCAGAAAACAGTCTCTCCCCATGCCTCACACCAAGTGTCTCAGTGTGCATCCAAACAGGAGGCAGGGAGGGACTTTGCTTTATTTCTCCTTTCTCGTTTTTCTAAAAGTCATTATTTTTTTTTAAGATTTATTTATTACATACACAGTATTCTGCCTGCATGTATCCCTGCAGGCCAGATGAGGGCACCAGATGTCATTACAGATGGTTGTGAGCAACCATGTCGTTGCTGGGAATTGAACTCAGGACCTCTGGAAGAGCAGCCAGTGCTCTTAACCCCTGAGCCATTTCTCCAGCCCCAAGTCATTAATTTTCCTAACTGCATACTTTTTTTTTTACCTTGATAAGATTTACAACATACCTATGGGCATCATTCTGAGTTTTTTTCCCTTCGAGGCCATACTCATTTTCATCTCTCCCTTCCCCATACCCTTCCTGTCATCTATGGAATTGTCTTCTGGAAGTGAAATGGAAATTTGATTTTACCGAACCCTGTAAAAGCAATCCTGGAGAATTCCCAGTGTGGTGATGGGCACGGTTTGCAAATTTAAGGAGTGTTTCCAGCCTTCTCCCACCTCACATATGTCCTGCATGGAGATCTGCCTGCCTCTGCCTCTGTCGTACTAGAACTAAAGGTGGGCCCCACCCCACCAAGCAGCCTCCCCCAGTTTTTCTTGCAATGATGATGAGGTCCTACTCCATCTCAGTTGTGTGTGATGAGGTCACACACACCTTTGCCCAACTGCACGGGCTTCCCATTTATTCCCGGTGAATCCAACGCTTGACTCGTTTGCTGGAGACGTTGTTACAGCCATGCACAAGATCCGTTTTGGAGATGAACAGGACTTTTAGAAAACACCCCATAGAAATAACAGGAGTGAGTGTACCATTGCAAAGGCAGTAGTCATTCTGGAAGGGCACACCAGCGTAGCCAGCTCCAGTGACCATTCGCTACCTCAGAAGCTCGTGCATAGTTCCGTGCTGGTATTCTCATGGTCCCCCTCCGCTGACATGGGCCCTGCCTTTCAAGTCTTTTCTGGACTCCGGCCTATGTCCTATGTGCTTGCACGGTTTTAAATGAAGAACTTTTTTTTTTCAGGTTTGGGATGAAACAAGTACCAAGGTCTCATTGAAACAAGAACGAACGGAAGTGCCTCTCCCAAAGACAGGTAAGAGGAAGCAGATGGCTGGAGGAGTGATGCTGTTATCGATGTGACCATCTTTGACGGCCTGGACAGAGACCAGAAGGTTTTCAGCAGTTTGGACTTCAAAATAAACTTGTTGTTCTAGAAAAAGGGGAAAGGATGGAAAGAGAATTTGCTTTTGACAGAGCAGAGAGACACCTCCTGGCTGGGGACAGTGTGCCCTGCACTGCCACACTGTCTTCAGCTCCCACAGGCTCTTGAGCCAGGGCACGCTGATTGTCTTTGGAATTTTGCCAAAGAGATTGACATAAGGTCTATCATTTTCAAAATCTGTTTCAAAATTATAATGGTTTCCCCAGTTTCAGTCTTCTAGTCCCCTTCCTGCATTCAAGATTTCTCTGAGACCCCTCCCAAAACTATCTCAATAAATCTATTCATTGTTTGTTTCGTGTGCATGGGATGTCACTCGTGCATTTCAGATAAGATTCGAACTCACTTACAGCAGAAAGTTGTCATGTTCAAGCCAGCAGTAGTCTCCATGGATAGTTTTCCTGGGGAAAAACTTCATATTTCTTGGTAGCCATTCATCATTACAGTGTTTTTTTTTTTTTTGTTTGTTTGTTTTGTTATTATATAAGGCTGTTGTTCTGCACCCTCTATTTTAATGGTCCATCATTGGATCTAAACTACACACACACACACACACACACACACACACACACACACACACACATACACACACACACTACTTTCACTGCCATAGTCATTGTTCTGATTTTTGTTGTTTTGTTTTGATGGAGACAGAGTCCCCTGGCTGGCCTGGAATGAGCTGTGAATCCAGGCTAGCCTCAGATTTCCAGTGATCAATCTGCCTCTGCCTCCTGAGGGATGGGACTAAAGGTGGGCACCACCACACCCAGCAACGGTCCGTATTCTAAACTAAATGTCAAAGTTTTTCCTAGTCTCCTTGGTGACCCTCAGTTTATGTACCTGACTTTGTCATTCCTAGCGCTTTTTGTTTTGTCCATCCACACCATCATTTTGTGGTCAGTGTCCTCAGTAACCTCTTCTTCCCCTACCCCCCCCCCAATCCTTTGTTGCTCAGGTAAGCTAATCAGCTATTTGTTCACAACTTCACCTTTGAACTCATCAGTGAGGCCCTAAGAAATCACAGTTCTTCTTTCTCATCTTAATTCAGATGATTTTTAATTGTACAATCAGGACTTTTGGGGTGATAATCTCTTAATTTTAAGGCCAACGTTTTAATCTTAATGCCCGTTTTTCATAGATGTTTCCAACTACTCCTCTGCAATGAGGTAGGGTTCCAATTTGCGATGGAAAACTTACTAATATAATTTTGATCTCAAAATTCATATTTAACTTCCAATAGTCACTCTAGGCTTGGCAAGAATGCACTGTAAAATGTTTCCAATAATCATAATTACGGACCAGGTGACTGTTGCTACATTGTTTTACTCTGACTACAAGTCAGCAAGCCATGCGAGTGTGCCAACCATGCACTTAGAGGACCTGTCAATCAATCCATTGTTCCCTTTGAAGTTTTCCTTGCGGGACCTTGGTGGGCATTCAGCAGTTCCCCACCAGGTAAACCATCCCCTGTTGCTCTTCCGTTCTGTATGACCTTCAGTAGCAATAAAAAATGACAGTGGTTAATTCTGTGAAACAGAAGTATCGGTATAGTCATAACAAAGAATTGCGGGGCTGGATGGAAAAAAGCACACTCAACTAGTCCATGGGCTTCAACTCCACACAGAAATTGTGGGCTCCAAACAAGCCACCAACCGCTCTCAAACTAGACTTCTGAGGTTTCCTGAGAGAGCAGATCTTCTTTCTAGAAACTGCAGACTTCTTCCTGCTTTAGAGTTCAGCTCTCTCCTGGAGATTCAGTCTTCATCCAGACTCATCAGAACTCCTTGAACTGGAATCCCAGGGAGAGAGTGGAATGTGAGAGGGAAGACAGAGGGTCATCTTAGGGAGGAGGAGGCATGGAGCTTGAGCAGACTGTGTCACATATCCAGACACGTGTAACAAGCACAGTAAAAAAAATTACAGAAAAGAGGCTGCAGATGCTCTCAAATTATTATATATGCTTACATATACTTCATTAACATGATTATAAATTACTCTCAGAATATGTTATAAATTGCCTTAAAATTGGCATAATTTACAAATGGATGTTTAATACCTATCCAAATTTTACACAGGTAGTTAATGAGCTAGCATTTGTGGAGGGGGGATACAGTTTATTGTGTGCTCATCAGAATGGTTTTGTCTGTGTTCTTTTGAAGAAAAACAAGAGCTGTGTGATGATACTCTGGTGATGAAAAGAAACCCTTCAGCCCTTAACTGGAAAAGGTGTGTATACTGTTATCATACAGATTCCAAGGGAGTATAATTACGCTGCTGAAAAAGTAATTATCAGTGTGTAGCTAGAAGAAGAAAGAAAATAATAGCAACAAAGGCAATTAAGAATGACAGCAAATTCTACAATAGAGAGCCGAGAGGATAAGAAATCCTCCTTTTCTGCAAACCTTTTCGTTTCTTTTGTGAGGATTTGGGCATAATGAAAGGGAGCAAGCCTCACTTCCTGCTCACAATAGATAACCAACTCAAATTACTGTACTGTCACCAAAGAAGTGAGAGGCACACACACGTACCAGGTAAGAGTGTGAAATCATAGGACTAATTTTTTTTTTTCTGGGTAGCTCATTAACTTATCATCAAACGTACTTGTAATTATTATAATCCTTGCATCCTGGAATTTCCTTGACATGAGAATTCTGCCATGTGGAAAATCAACTAGATATTGTTGATATATGTGGTAGCGTGAAAGGCTGTTTTCAAGAAATCAGGCACTCACGTCAGTTCCCTTGAGGCATCCGAGGGGTTTTGCTAATTCCACATCCTGTGCCCTGTGTGCTGCAGCCCTTGGAATTAGAGGCACGGGAGACCGGTAGAGCTGCCTTTTTCTGACGTCACTCCAGTGTGCATGTCCAGCTCTGCCTGGCTGCTCAGAAGCCTTCCAGAGCCCTGTCACTTTGAAGGTGAAGTTGAAATTTTTCCATGGTACAAATTGCCTTTACACTCTTCCTTTTAGCCGCCACTTCGTTTCCCAGGGGTCCTAAATGACTTATAATTTAGACACCCTTCCCCCTCTGTCCACATCACTTCCTGTACTTGGATACCTGGATGTCCTCTGCCAGTCTGTGTACCATCTGCCCTGCCCTCCCATTACAGCTGGGTCTCAGGTCAATGTTCTCTTCCTTGGGACCTCCCTGGCTCTCCTAGGCAGATGTGGGTGTCCACTGCTCCTGCTGCAGTGATCAGGTGATATGACAGTCTCTTCAGATGGTTATTTGCTAACATTTTACCATTTCTATTCCAGCTTGTCTGTTTCCTCTATTTTCCATAGAAATAAATCCTATTCCATGAAAATACGGTCTACCTTTTCAACCCTGTGTCTCCAGAAAGATGCCTGTCTATAGTTGGCACTCTATTTATTTGAATAAATGATATAATTTTCCACTAGTGCTCTTTCCAAACCTTTTTATGAATGACTTTAATATAGAATTATTTGTTAAAATATGAGTTAAACCTTAAGATAGATCCAGATACTAGAATATATGTGGGTGTTTGTTCTTGAAGTTCATTTTTAACACTTTTAACCCAGGCTGGGTAGTGGTAAACTCTCAGGAGGCAGAGGCAGGCGGATCTCTTGAATTCAAGGCCAGCCTGGTCTACAGAGCCAGTTCCAGGATAGCCAGGGCTTCACAGACAAACTTACCTCAAAACAGACACAAACCCAAACCAAACCAAACCAATCAACCAAGCCACAAAAACAAACAAACAAACAAACCACTGTTGACTTAGTATAAAATGAATGTTAAAACTATAGCTAAAACAACCTTAATGGAAAAAATTGATCAAATCTAGTACTGACAGTACCGATGACAAAGATGATCATAATAACAGTAATTATTAGGTACTGTTTGCTGAGCACTTAATACTTAGTACTGAACTAAACTAGTTATACATTTCATTTAATCCTCAGTATACTCGTGTGAGATAGGCCCAGTTATTAGTTGTTTCCCAAGTGCCTGTGGATACTAGGCAGGTGCTGTACCACTGAGTAATGTCTCCAGTCCTGTGAACATTTGACAGAAGAAAAACTCTGCTGGACTCTGGCCTAAAATATTTTACCCTCACTCCCAACACCAGAGAGAATTTCCAGCAGTCTTAAAATGCTTTAAAAAAATCCTTGATAAAATTTCCATATAAAGGGGGTTATAATTAATAAACATTCAGGTATTGTGTACATATTCTTTAACAGATGATTAAGCATTAGTTTATATAATGTTCTTCATCTTAAAATGGACAGCTGAAGTAAGACAGTATAATTAATGCCAAAGAACAGTTAACAGTAGAGGCACATTCCTCGTTATATAAACTATTACCCAGTTTTTAAAGGCCTTCCCAATATAATCACATAAAACTCTCCAAAGCCGGGGTTTGAATGTATAGATGTTATTGCGAAAGGATTAACATATGTTTCTTGCTACTTGAAAATAAAGCTGTCTCATCTGCCCTCTCCACCCACCTCACCTCTGTCCATCTTTACCTCCTCATCTGCCCTCTCCACCCACCTCACCTCTGTCCATCTTCACCTCTTCGTCTGCCCTCTCTACCCACCTCACCTCTGTCCATCTTCACCTCTTCGTCTGCCCTCTCTACCCACCTCACCTCTGTCCATCTTCACCTCCTCGTCTGCCGTCTCCACCACCTCACCTCTGTCCATCTTCACCTCCTCATTCTACCATCTTTGGTGTCTTGTACTGTTGTGTTCCAACCACACCGAAAGCTTTGGTCTTCTGTCACACTGCACCCTTTTACGCACTTTCACACTGACTGATAGATACACCAGGATCATTACCCTTCCCCTAGAACATTCTTCACCCAGATCTTCACTAGGTATTTCTTTTACCGCCTTTGACCCTTCTATATTTTGTTGTTGTACATCTTTGCAAGTGTTAAAATAGAACTTATATCTCTTCCTGCAGAGAATAAGTGAGTGGTATATGACTGTCTTTAAGAATAAACTATCACTGACCAAGGGGATATAGGTGTGGTAGTATACACCTATAATCCCAAGTACTTGGGAAGTGGGCAAGAAGATCAGGAATTCAAGGCTACCTGGGCTACATCGTGAGTCCAAGGCCAACCTGGGTTACATAAGGCACTATCTCAAAACAGTCCTAAATAATTAATGAATTATCACTGATTTTGTTCATCAATATTATCCTAAAACCTTGAGGCAGTGTATGAAAATAAACGACCATTACTACAAGACTTTTGTATAATTACGCACGTGGAAACTCTGAGTGTGACACTAATGTCTGTGGCTTTGTTTGTCATGTATTAACATTTTATGTGCTGCCTGTGAATGTTTCTGAATTGAATATAAGCTAATGTGTTATTCTTGACATCAGGGGGCAAATGGAAGATTTAAGTGCACACTCTGGACACAAAGTCAGCTCCGTGAATGGCAATTGCCAGCTGTCTTCTCTGATGCCTTCTCAAAGCACATCTACCAAGGAAACAGCAAGAAAACTAATGGCTAATTTAAGGTAAAAATAATGGCTAGTTTTCCCATGTTTTGTTGAATGTTTGAAGTAACCAGTGACAAACCCTGTTTTGTTTTATTTTGATTTTCTTCCTATTGGGGATGCTTTTGAATACATTCAGTGGAATAATTTTATGACCTTTTCCCCTAACCATATTTAGTTAAATACATCATAGGTTAATAGTCCTTTGAAAGATACTTGTGGTCACTAGCTGCCTCTTTTTATGTGGCCCAGAAGTATGATGGATGTACATATGTATGATATTCTTCCTTTGAATGTAATAAAGAAGTTTTATTGAATTTCATGGGTTTTTTTTCTACTCATGAAGACATGTGTGGCATTCCCATGGCCTTTAAAAAGTCTATTTTTGAGGTTTTTGATAAGGAACTTACAGAAGGAAACAGTTTCACCTTTTAGTCAGTTGAGTGTTAGTTTGTAGACATGGTCACTTGAGGAATTTAGATGTCTTAAGCTCAGCTCCTCAAGGAGAGACTGGGAAGGAGTGATGTTTCCGGGTTTTTCTGAACAGGGACTGATACAGGAGAGGGTTTTACCATCAATACCATAGAAGACTGTGTTCAGACATGTGCTCTCAGATAGCTGTCATAGGGAAGGGCAGGGCTAGGAACAGGAGTCCTATTCACTCAGTGGCACCATTGATTTTGCTGGGTTTGTTGATTGAGGTGAGGGGCTTTGAGCCAGGAAGAACACAAAACCTCCCCTGCCTGGAGTGATATGTCCCTTAGGGCCTTAATTTTCTTCGAGACTGAGTGGCTCCCCTTGAAGAGGAGAGTTCTCAAGGAGTAGAAAGAAAGGAGGAAGGAAAGAGAAAAAAAGACAGCCATATCCCCTACTAAGGCTCAGGTGCTGTCCTGTGTGGGAAAGGAGGCAGAGAGTCACTCTGGACACAGTCCTGTGTGGGAAAGGAGGCAGAGTCACTTTGGACACAGTCCTGTGTGGGAAAGGAGGCAGAGTCACTCTGGACACAGTCCTGTGTGGGAAAGGAGGCAGAGAGTCACTCTGGACACAGTCCTGTGTGGGAAAGGAGGCAGAGTCACTCTGGACACAGACTCAGTTATGCAGCTGTACGGAGCTCCTGTGGCAGCACTAGGGGCTGAAGGGCTTGTATCTCCTTGGATGTGGAGACTGCACAAGCTGTCTTCTGCAGTCCTGCCTAACAGCAGTTCTGCCCCAGGGGATTGAAGGGCACTTGATTCCACGTAATGGGGCAAATAGTGGACGGGGCAGTAGAACCCTAGTTCTGCCTTCCCCATTGGCTCATGCTAAGCACCTACTGTGCCTGAGTTGCAAACCTACAGTCATCTGGAAAGGAAACAGAAATGGGGCACATTCAGCTGTGTACAGATGTTATAAGATAGTAAAGGCCACTAGTCGAGTGACTTGGATGGATGGATGGATGGATGGATGGATGGATGGATGGATGGATGGATGGATGGGTAGGTGGGTGGATGGATGGGTGGGTGGGTGGGTGGGTGTATGGATGGATGGGTGGGTGGGTGGGTGGGTGGATGGATGGATGAATGGATGGGTAGATGGATGGATGGATGTCAGTATCACACTGTCATGCCTGTCAGCAGAATGTCTGAAGAATGGGGTTCTCCAGTAGTTCTTCACCCTTAGCCAGCATTTTCCAGAGGATCATTTATCTTTTATTTTCTGCCTTGGAGTTAGGTGGCCATAGATTTAGCCTGGTTTATTTACTGATATTAAGATTCAGGCATATCAACTTGTTACTCAGACTTTTTAGTATGCAATCAATTGCAGTTATATATATTGATATATGTGTGTGCACCTCTACATATCTGAATAGATATGTGAAGATCATTTAAAATGTGTGGATAGGATCACATAATTAGTGATTGGGCCATTGCTGAAAGTAAATCAGACTTTCTTGATAATAATAGCTATCATTTTTGCCTTTATATTTAAGATATTCACCCAAGAATTACTATGACTTAAAACCATAGATAGGTGGATATCTTTTATCGGCACTCCAATTGGAACTAGGAGAGACTGGCCTGAGTGTGCTGTAGCAGAGTTTGGATGCTTTGTTACTTACCTATCTTTTCCAGCTGCATGAACATTCTTTTCAAATTCAACATCTTTCTTATTTTTCACTTGGCTAGTCTTTTTTCTTCATGAAAGTATAACATTGGTACTATTAATTTTAATGAGTTACATGTGATCAAAAAGGGACAATTTGATTGAGTGTACCAAGACTTTAAAGTGCATCCACTTCTATTGTTAGGCACCAAGGGAATTTTAAGCATTCCCAGAAGCCATCTCCCTCAAGAACACGTAGACTCATGAGTGCTCAGAATCATCCTAATGAGCACTGATTCCTAGAGTGTTCCCAGGTTCACCTCCTTTAGGGGTCCCTTGTGGATTATAGCTGGTTATATCTGCAGTAAAGAGAACCTGTGAGAGGTTATGATAGACCCTTGGAACAAAAAGCATCCTTAATACCACAGTGGAAGAGACCCATGCCAAGAACTGCAGAAAGTTTTAAGAACAGGTAAATAGTTATAATTAGACCTTACATGTAGGAATTTTTGTTACTTTCCCCCTTTTTTAGTGTTTGACTTTTGGGAGTTGAGTTAATTCTGCAGAAAAATGAGGTCTGGGTGTACAATTTTGGAGACTGAAGCTCGCAGCGTCGTCTGTCTGTCTTTCCCTTGAGTCAGTTTGTGGGACAGAATTCCCAAGGGAGGAGCTATTTAGCAGGCAGCTTGCTTTAGAAGGGCACCAAAGGTTGAACATAGGGAGCATCTTAGAAAGAAAACAGTTTTCAGATGCTGGCCCTGCATGTCTAGATTCCATGTTCCCCTAGGAATGAAATACATATCATAAGTACAATTAATCCCAGAAAAACCCGATGCCTTCTGGCAAAATGAAGTGCCTTCAGACAGTGGAACCCCACTGTCTGGGAAGACTAACAGCCATATGTGATTTCTTTTTTGTTGTTCTTTGAGACATGGTCTCATTATGCAGCTCAAGAAGGTCTTGAACTCAGTCTCCCTGCCTCAGTTTCCCAAGGGTTAGGATTAAAGGCCATGCTACCACATTAGGTCCCTCTGCAGGTGCTAATGAAGGGAACTGCTTTGGGTAGTTAAGCACCTTTGTTCTTGGTCAGAGGTGAATAGAGTCAGTAGACCAGGAAGCTTTTAATACTGAATTCTCTGTAGAGAAGAACACTCATACAGGTACAGGCTTGCCTGGAGGGGTTAGTTGCAGATTTCTAGGTGTTGTGAATCTTTTTATCTTTTAAAGTATTTCTCCTGTTTCTGTCTCTGTCTTTCCTCCTTCCCTCCCCCACCTGCTCTCAGCAGGGATGTATCTGTAGTATGTGTGCCTTTATGAATGTGTGCTTGCATGTTAGTGTGTGTGTGTGTATGTGTGTACAGGAACACTGGCTGTTATGTGGGTGTATGGGATCCAAACACCAGTCCCCACACTTCTCTTTTACCCACTAAGCACTCTACCCAGCTCCTTCTCTCTCTTTCTTTTTTCTTTTTCCCCCCATCTTTTCTGTTACTTCTCCTCCCTTCCTATTCTCTATTTTTTCCTCCTTTGGTTTTCCTTTCTCTTTGTTCTTTTAATGAACTTTCAATTTTGAAATAAATAATATAATAAAATGTATGGTTTAAAGATAATATAAAAATAAAAGTGTCCCCTTTACTTAATTTATCTTAATGGCAATATCTCAACAAACTACGGAAGAGAACTATAATCAAGGTGTTGACACAGTCACTCACGACTCAGAGCATTTCCATCACTGGGAAGCTCTCTGCTGTTGCTCTTGTACGACCACACCCAAGTCCCAAACCCCAGTCTGTTTCCTGAACAGCGCTTTGATGTCAACGGAGAAAACAAAATATTTGATGGGAACTAACATCAGTCTTTGCCAGGAAGTTAAATATGTAGGAGACAAACCCTGTTCTGATGGGCAGGTGCTACCTCTCTGCTCTGGGTACACTTCTGTTTCTGTTATGATTGTCTTCCTAGGGAGATTCTTCTATATTTCATTCCTGAGTTTCATCTGTCATCAGAATTTGAGTGCACATCTATGGAAGAACTCATAACAAATCCCGAGGTAAGCTGCCTATTTTGGAACTGAGTGAATGACAGAATAGCCTATTTCAATCTTTAGTGAAGAAAAGCCTAGAGTCTCGCACTGAAGAGGACTTAGGAAGGCTTACAGTGGGTGAAGACAGAGGTCTCATAACAGGTATTGAGAAGTCATTGTGATTACAGGCAAAGTAAGGCAGAAAAGATCTTACTGACTGAGACTGTTGCTTGGAAAAACTGCCCTCTTGTCTTAGTTACTTTTCTGTTTCTGTAATAAGACATCATGACTGGGTAACTCATAGAAGAGAGAGTTTATTTGGGGGTTATAGTTGAGGGGGTGAGTCCATGAGCATCATGGTGGAGAGCATGGCAGCAGGCAGGAGAGTATGATGTTAGAGCAGTAACTGACAGCTCCCATTCTGATCCACAAACACAAAGCAGAGACAGCTAACTGAGACTGGCAGGAGTTTTGTGAAATCTCAAAGGTCCACCCCCAGTGACTCATCTCCACCGACAAGGAAACACCTCCTAATCCTTCCCAAATAGTTCCACCAAGGACCACATGTGAGCCAATGGAAGCCATTCTCATTCAACCCACCCTACCCCTCTCCCACCAAACATAGTTTCTGATCTCATCTTCCTATATTGAGATGCTGAGCTGAGGATCTGCCTAGATCAGCACTATTAGGTGCTCAGAGTTCTACTCTTTCTAAACATCATAGGGAAATGACAAAGACAATGCATTCACCAAAGCTCTTCTTGGTGACAGTGCATTGTGAGATGGGAAAGAAAACATTGGTCAGCTACCTCAGATACAGAGGGTGAGTGTCACATAGGCCCTGGTCCAAATCCAGTGGAGCTTATTATCTCGCCTGTGAAGGTAATAGTGAGTGAGGAGTCCATGTACCAGGCTGGAGGATGAGTCTGAGAGGCCCTTCTCTACCACTGTTGTCAGTACTGATTGTAGATTGGCATATGGACGAGGAAAGGCTCTCTAGGATAAAGATGCCGTGTATCCAGTTGATCCTGAGTGACATCTTTAATGTCCTAACGTGTTATCATTGCTTCTGTTCCTTCACCTTTTTTTCTCAGCTCAGCCTCTCTCATGGACTTCCACCGAATTACTTAATTGAGTTCCTTCCTGTCTGGATCACCTCACCAGTAGTCTCTGGGCTGACAAATGCAGTGGTTATTTTCTTGCCTGACTTCCCAGGGACCTTCAACCCAGTTTTCTACTTCCTCCCTGAAGCACTTCCTTAGTGTAGCCTCCATGGCCACACATTTCTCACTTCCTGGCTTTCTTCTCCCATACCCCCTCATCTTTACACAGCAACTATTTTCTGTTGGGATTCTGGATGTTACCATCTCTGAGGGCTTCTTCTTGGTCCCTGTTGCTTTCTCTGCTCAATGCCATTTCGAGGTGACATCATTTAACCTCTTAACTTTCATCCTCCGCAATATGCCAGTAACTCCCAGTCTGTTTCTGTCCAAAACACCAAATTGCCTTTTGTCATTTTGTTTTCCTTAACCTCGATTTGTTTTATCTGTAGATTGCTAAACAATACTGTGTTTATTATTTATGTAGGCTGCCTTAGTTCTTAAAGACAAATAGTAAAGTCACGTGGGTCGCGTTCAGTTAATCAACTTAATTAGGCCACACTTGAAACATCCCTGGTACCAATGTTGGCTGTTTCTAAGCTTGGATGCTTTTCTGTACTAGAAACATCAATGTTCTAACCCTATTCCAGACAGATCACCATGTAAATGTCCTTTTCTGTTATTGCTTATGAAAACAGCTGGAGCAAAGCCCAGAGAGTACGAACGAAAAACTAAAAATATGTTTCAACAAGGTAAGCTTTCTTTCCATGCTGCCATTTATATCCTGAAATCTAAATGACCCAGTGCTCCAAAGAGGAAATAATAGATGTTTTCAAATGTTAGGTTCAGAGGGAAATCAAATTTTCCTGTCCTTATCAAGACTTAGATTAATGTGTGGCACATCAGATGTCACAAAGCAATGTCCTTTTGAATTTTAAAAGGCAAATGTTCCCACAACTAGAGCCTCTGAGGCACCAGAGTAGGACTTTAGTTTGAACAAGAACTAGGAAATTCTCAGTTTTTAATAAATATATTCTTCGAATCTTTGAAACACTAGAATAAAACAGAAATTGTCACAGAGTGACAGCAAAATGAACAAGCTCCCAGACAGTTTAAGCTTCTGGAAAAAAAATCTAAGATTGGTTACATAACAATCAACAAGCCTCATAATCCACCTCCTCTTCAACATGCTACATGCATACACATGTGGCTGCTGCTTGCCAGTGTGGCGTGTTCTCAGAGACTCTTCTCAGCCGAGTTTATGAAAAATACAGTTAATCAGAGGGAAAGTTACCAACATAAGCCAAGTCATGGTGCTGTAGGTCAAGGCTTTAATTTATTGGTTGATTCAAGTAGCTTAGAGTGTACCAAGTTTCATATGGAATCTTCATATATTTTGGTTGATTCTCCCCATGCTCTGCCCCACCTCACCTCCCTGCACATATACCCTTTTACCCCAGCATTCTCCACTTCTACTATTCCAATGTCTTCTCCACCTCTTTCCTTACCCCATCCCCTCTTTTTTTTCCATTCCCATAGCCCCTTTCCTGTTTGTTGACCTTACCAATATTTTCTCCCACCTGGATATTCCTATGAGAGAGAACATGTTATATTTGTCTTTCTGAGCCCAAGTCACCTCAGTGTAATGCTTGCTACTTCCCATCCATTTTCCTGTAAATTTCATTTTTCTTTCCGGCTATATAAATACTATTGTGTATCGGCATATAATTTTACTGTCTACTCATCTGTTAATGGACACCTACGTTGATTCCATTTTCTTGCTATCACAAAACATAAAGCTGTTTAATTTAATAGAATCACACACCCTCTCCACTGCAACATCTGCCTCAGTTGGCGGCACAGAGCTCGTCCTCACAGAAGATAGAATTCTTGCATAATTGCACTACCTCATGCTGCCAACTAAAGCCTGCTTGAGGGCAAATTCTGTCTTATACATCTTTATCCTAATAATTAAGCTCATGCCTTGGCTTAGGAAGTTAATAGTAAATGTTCATCAAACAGAGCTATGGGCAGGTAAGGTTTTGAACATTTGGTTTTATAGGGGAGAAAGTCATGAGATCAGCATGGCTAGCAGGGGTTGTAGATGGTGTGGGGGAACTGCTCACATTAGTGCATGTGAGCCAGAGTGGTGAGATGTGAGAGTGTAGGGCTAGACAGTGAAGGAGACTGCCTTACAGTTCCTTGTCACCCAGCCAGTCCTAGAACACAGGATCTTAGGATAGAAACATTTAAATGTTCATCAGAATGGGTTTGGCCCTGTGTCTGTTTTCTCAGAATTTCCCATGGTCCTCTTGAAATGCTGATACAAGTAAGTAATACTATTCTGAAATGGAAGAGGGGCCTGAAGGAGCAGCACGCCATCTTGGAAAATAACCCAAACCCTAAACCCTTGAGGGGCTTTGGCGCCCTTTCAATACTCTTTATATCAGGATTTTTTTAAAGAGGATGAGAGCAGAATTTCTTATCCTGCAGCCTCCGTGGTCTCTGGACATCGCAGACTAGTTACAGTGCTTCATCGTCATTAAGACACTCCATACAACTGGCCATCTGTCAGTGCCTATGAGGTACTGGTGTCTGAGATGATGATGATGAGAGCGCACACTCAGCCTCCACGGGGTTTCTTGATTCCAAAGCCAAGGTCGTTAAACTTACTGCGCTGTGCCTCTCTACTCTTTTCTATGATAATTATGTCCACATGCTGTGTTCTCCCCCTTTTTTTCTTGAGAGTAAGTTCAAGCATCAGAGTTGATTCTTAGACAGTGTGTGCAGGGGAGGGATGTGAAATTGCCTTGTGATATTATGGGAAAATAATAACGTATTAAAAAGTATTCTAAGAGCGTTCTTTAAAAACATTCTCAGATCCAGAATATCTATATGGTCCAATATGAGAGAAGACTCAAGAGAAAAATGCAGTCCATCATCTATGAGGCAAACAGAAGAGGGGTGCTTAATGAAGTCTTTCTGGGGCAGTGTGAACAGAAAAGGAAAAGGACTGAGGATAAACTCAACAACCTTCGCGCAAAACTGGCGTTGCTGCTGCAGAAACTTCAGCTGGTGAGTGACCGTGGGGGGAGTGGGAATGAGCTCTGTGGAAAGAGCCCTTGTCTGGATTTCTCTCCTAACAGTGTGCTTTGCTTGCCCATCTCGGGCAAACAAACTGCCTAACGCAGTCCTGCCAATGATTCTGCTATATTCTGGAAGGGCTCAGATCTGGTCTCAAGAGGAGTACCATGATAAATTGTTGGGAATAGACAGACAGGCAACAGGCAACACAATGGTAGGGCTCTGAGGAGAGTTCAGACCCTGACACTACTATAGAGGATATATGACACTACTACAGTATGGTGAGTTCTCTGAAGAGAGGAGTCAAACCCATATAGCTGAGTTAGGATCTCGTCTAGCTCTCTGAGCAAGTGGGGTGGTGCTTCAAAGCATAAGTCTTCAGCCAGGCACAGGGAAGTGGGTGGGGGACAGGACCTGTGGCCGCCAATATATGCCCTTTGATTAAAAACTCACTTCTCCAGGCAAGAAATCCTGAAACCTGGAAGTCTGTTAGTTAGTTCCAGACAATACTTTCAGTAGAGTGTCTGTCCATATCTGTGAGGGGAAGAGCTGCTGCTCCACTGAGGTCTGAGCAGCAATCTGGTCTCGCTAACCAAATGCAATCAGAAGTCAATGAAGGCAGCCTAGATTAGAACATTTAAATTCTTCTGTACTTCTTTCTCCAAAGAAACTCCAGAATCTTTGCCTGTTAGCTGCTGGTTGTCTGAGTGTCTTTTTCCATTTGCTGTGATAACATACTTGGATGAAATGAACTTAAGAGAGAAAAGTGTATTTTGGTTTACCCCGCAAAGATGCAGTGCATTATGGAAGCCAAGGCATGCAAGTGTAAAGCTGGTCACATTGTGTCCACAGTCAAGAGCAGAAAGCAATGAGTACATATTGCTGCTTAGGGCCCATTATCTACTTATATTCCCAGACTTTCGGTTGGGAGGGTCTGCCCACCTTATTTAACACAGTCAAGGTAATCCTCTACAGGCATGCCCAGAGACCTGTTTTCTGGGTAATTCTAGATACTGCCAATCAGCTTCTTGATAACATGTGTCCAGTAGGTAAAAATTTCCAACTTTTTAGAAAGTGAGATATTTCAATGTAGTTTTATCTTCATATGTAAATAAAGATCAATCCTCTTAATCCTAGAGGGAGAAGTTAAAACAAAAGAGAAACCAAGAGACATTATAAATGTGAATTATTGTCAGTTTTGTTTGTATGCTTCCATGATGGATTGAAGTAATAAGGATTGGTCCATCTCCTTTTATTGGCCTACATTCATTGTTCATAGTGATTGGTTTCATAAAAACAGTGTCTTTCAAGTCTATCATGCCCCTTTCCCACATCCCTCCAGGCCTATACGTGGTCCAGTTTCTGTGTAGCACATAGAAATCTTGGCTATATCAAAATTTTTAAATATGGTAGAGAAGGTTGTAAAGGTTTTCTGTGGATTCTAGAAATACATGGAGAAATCTGAGCCAACATTGAGTTTAAGAGATAAGTTCCTGAGCAATGCAGTGTGGGAAGGCAGGAACTGAGACCCTGCAGAGAATCTGGAGGACTGGGAATTACTTTGTCCTTGAAGGAACTGGGGGAATTCACCATACAACAGAGTAGGGTGAACATGGATTTAAATCCAGACTGCGTGGGTTTCTGTCCACATTGTAAACATCCGGAAGTGGGAGATCATCTTCTCTGATATATTCATCTTCAACTTTTATCAGGAATTCCTTCTATATCAAGTACAAAATGAGACACAGAAAATACTTTTTATTAATTTTTAGCATACTTCCAGAAGAGAAATCCCCCATAGTTTTTGGTGATCTGGTAAGTGATTAAAAAGCTACAGTATTAAAGAACAAAAAAGGATAATTAATGCTAAATAGTTTCACATGATAGTAATTGTATCTGTGCTTCTGTCAACACTACCCCTCCAGCCAATTCTTGAAAGAGGAAAACACTAGCTTCCACTGAAGAAGAAAACATTATTCAAATCCTTAACCACTCGTAGGCATAAAATGAGATTAAATGAGAGAAAACATTTGCAAAGGTTAAGAGCATCAATCAGACGTGATGTAGGGCTGTTGCCACATGAATCACCAGGATGACTGCTGGAATGGCAGGGATAAGAGCTGTGCTTCTCCCCCTGGAGTGACTGTGGCTCTCTCTTCCAGGGTGGTCCAGCGGGGGACCTCGAGCAGATTGATGCTTACTTAGAAGCTTTGCTTAAAGAAGATCATCTTCCAACCACTTTAAATAGAAGGACTCTAGAGTCAGGGCAAGCGAAAGATACAGAACAGTGAAAGGATGTCTCAAAAGTCAGAAAAGGTGTTTCTTCTTAAAACTGCTAATAAGAAAATTGGAGAATTCTTTTAGAAAGCATTCCCTTTTTATTGCCATTGTAAAGTTTAGCTTAACTCTTAAGTTTTGTATGTTTTGATTTGCCATTCATGGTCTTCCTTATGTTATTTCCTAACTCTTCTCATGCAACAGAAGTCATTTCTAGAGTTCTCGTTTCCCTCTGAGCTCTAGAGAAAAAGAAACTGTCACTTAAGTTTAAATTTTGCTTTAATTGGATTTTGATATGCTCTTTATGCTAATTTCATTATTTAGGTAGAGTAAAAGGATAACCCTTGTAAGCATAATGTGCACATGTTGTACATGTGTAAAAATTGTATTTTTACATTTGTTATTTATGTACAGAATCGTTTTACACTTTGCTAACTGATTGCTTAGTTTGATTAGAAATGTCTGCAACTTTGGAAGGCACAAGAAAGCATTAAACATTTGTTTGTGGACTTGTGTTTTGATTTATGTGATATACCTCCTACAACATTTGGAACATGTGAGTGGGATATAATGAGAAGCCTTCATCTGATTTTAGTCTTCCCAAGAGGCATGCTCCTGCCAGTTTTCTTACTAAAATTCTACATTGGTGTGTTTTATCAATTATTGGTGAGTCTATTACCCTTCAATATCTAGAAACCATACCAATCATTAAACAGCTGAAAATGTGGATGTAATAGTATCCAAAAGATGCTGTTACATTTTCTCACTCCTAATACCTTCCAAGATTATTTTATATCCTATATTATTACATATAATTTATTTTAAAATTACTTTCTTATACTTTTAACAACTTTTAATGTATTTTAAAATCTTTGATTTATATAGAACTTATTTTAATGAAAGATATAAGAAATCACATATATTTATATGTATTTCCACATATAACTATATGTATGTACTGAGACAGTATGATACTATTTCCTCTATAATGGTTTCTTATTGTTTAGTTCTACAGAAATACTAAAATTTATTTAGCCATTCGGCATCAGTGGATGTTTAAGTTTGTTATCGGTGTGGTAGTGGTTTGCCCATTGAGTTCATACATACATATGAGTCAGTACCTGAAAAATATATTAATTTCACCCATGTATAGTTGTAGTTGTCCAATATCAGAAAGTGAACCTCTTGGTTAAAGGAGCTTATGAGGTTTAATCCTCATTGTCATCTTGACAATGTTTGAAACCACCTAGGAGACACACCTCTGAGTATGGCTGAGTGGATGCTGCCAGAGATGTTTAACTGAAGAAAGACCCACTTAAATGTGGATGGAACCATCCTAGAGCAGGGCCCCAACTTGACTAAACCAGAAGAGAGGAAGCCAGCTGAGCAGGAGCACTCATGTGTCTCTGCTTCCTGACTGCAGAGGCTGGGAAGATGTTCCTTCCATTCTCCAACATGCAGAACTTTGTCCCTCAAAACTGAGTCAAAAAAAGACCCATCATTCCTTAAGTTAATTATTTTATCAAATATTTTATCAGGGCAATGACAAAAGTCATTAACAGATACCAACTAATAGCATTCTGAAAAATGTATTAGTACACATTCCTCATTCCTCTATAACGTATGAGCCCTCCTGTCTTCACAACTTCACGTGCATTATCAGCTTGTGTCTTGCTGATCAAATAAAAAGTTGTATATCCTTATACATTTAAGGTCCATCTGCTGTGTTACTAGTTGGACATCATTTTATGCTTTATTGACACTCAATTTTTAAAGTTTGACCTTTGTATGTTTTTCTCCTGGGTGAAATATATTTCTGATTTATATGAACAATTTTCAGATGAAAGAAATTATTTTTTTTTCTTATAATATATGTGAAAATATTCCTATATTTTTTTTTTTAGTTTTTAAATGTTTTACTGTATTTCAAGGCATCCAGATGAGATTTCAATTTTTTTGTCTAATATTCACTTGTTAATGCCTTCTGTAGTTGCATTTAGAAGGGACTTTATGATGCTAAAGTTATTTTTAACAATATTTTCTTATGATTTTAATAACTATTAATGTATTTTTATATGTTTGATTCATCTAGAATTTATTTTGTTATAAGATGTAAGTTGGAAATCCTTTGTGTGTGTATTTCCACATAGCTTACAGCCTGGTCCCATTATTATATATTAATTAATCATTTGCCCACTGGTCTAAAAGTACACCTTTATTGTATATTAAAATTCTTTTCTATATAAATCTTTAAAAAGACATGAAAAAAGGAGGACTAGTTGGGAGGAAGAGAGTCAGCAGGAGTGGGATGGGAGGAGAGTCGTAGAATATTATTTTAAGATGTGTTACATTTGTTTATGCTGTGGAACATTTGCTTTAATGATGCAAATATGTGTTGCATTCCTTTATGTTGCATTTGTTTAACTCCATGAAGCTATGTTACTGTACCTGTCTAAAACACTTGATGGTCTAATAAAGAGCTGAATGGCCAATAGTGAGGCAGGAGAAAGGATAGGTGGGGTTGGCGGGCAGAGAGAATAAGTAAATAGAAATCTGGAGGGAAAGGAGAAAGAAAAAGAGAACGAGGAGAGGAGGACACTAGTGGCCAAACACCCAGCCAACCGTGGGTAAGAGTAAAAGTAAGATATACAGAAGTAAGAAAAGGAAAAAATCCAGAGGTAAAAGGTAGATGGAATAATTTAAGTTAAGAAAAGCTAGCAAGAAACAAGCTAAGCTAAGGCCAGTCATTCATAAGTAAAAAAAAGCCTCCATGAATTTATCTGGGAGCTGGGTGGTGGGCCCCCAAAAGAGCAAAGAGTGAAAAAAACAACAACAGGGAGATAATCTGTTATCTAAATTTAATGGGGTTGTATTAGTTTGAAAGTATTTGGCCCCCATAAGCTCATTAGGGAATGCCACTATTAGGAGGTGTAGCCTTGTTGGAGGAGGTATGGTCTTGTTGGAGGAGGCTAGATGACACACACCTTTAATCCAGACCTTGAGGTTAGAGGGCACGCTTTCAATCTGGGCTACAACTGTTGGAAGTGTGTCACTGGGGGCAGTCCTTTTCTCAAGATTCACTCAGTGTGACGTTCAGTTGACTTCCAGTTGCCTCTGAGTCAAGATGTAGGACTCTCAACTCCAGCACCACATCTGCCTGCATGCCATCATGCTCCCCACCATGATGGACTGAACCTCTGAAACTGTAATCGAGACCCCTCAATTAAATGTTTCATTTATAAGAATTGTCATGGTCATAGTGTCTCTTCACAGCAATGAAAACCCAAACTAAGATGGGTAAACAAACAAAAACAGTATCCATATATGAAGTTATAAAAAAATTAAAGCATTACAAAAAGATCTTACATTGAGCCTCCTTCTAAAATTTTATTTTTAAAAATTATTTTGTTTTTTTTTCCTTGTGCCAGACTCACAGTGCTATGGTAAGCAAAATAATAATTTTATTTTATATAATGTTTGTGTATACCTTTATCTATTCAGTCCTCATTCCAACTTAAAATAAGCTTTTTCATTTATCACCCACTCATAAATTTATTTGTGTTTTCTTTGGTTTGTAGTGATATTCTAGAAAATATACAGTTTTGAAATTAAGTCTTTCTAAAGACAAAGTCAGTATTGGTCTTTCTATGTGTTCTAACCTTGGTATGCTATAGTGTCATTTAAATTTTTTCTTCAAGTATTTTTGTGCATTTCTACTCATATTTATTGTAGTTAGCCCTGTTCTTTAGGTGTTTATTAGTGATGATGTTTTCCTATTCTCATATGACTGGAAAATGTTTGAAACACAAAGAGTCCTGGTTTTTTATATTGTATCAAATATAATAATTCTTAGAAAAGAAACAGTTAAATTTGTTCTGTATCAGGAAGTCATCATTATGCAAATTTAATATGCATAATTTATAAATAATAAAATATGCATAATTTATATGAAGAAACACAATTTTAGTATTTCAAATGCTTGTATCTTTTAATCTATCCAAAGCTTTCTTCCACGTGAAAAGTAATTGCCTTCCTCTATCCTCATCAGTGCCCATTTTTCTTTTATGTTAAAATTGGTGATTAATGAAAGTGAAAGGTAATAAGAAGTCAATCTTTTGAGCCTCCTCAGACATTTATAGTCTGAAATGGCAGACATTTAGAGTCTGAAGAGGGACATCCCCAGAGCACACTTCCTAATTAACTGCATCATTGTCAGTACAAAATCCTCAGGACCTCACCATCCTTTTCAGTCCACCTAAGAAATCTCATCCACTCTAATGGTTTCAAGTAAAACCTTCAAAAGAATGAATTTCAAACACCATGGCCCTGTTGTAATCTGTTATTTAACTCTAATTATGAAATAGAAATGTTTTCCTGAAAGTCTACACTTGGTATAAATGAAACAAAATTAATGGTACTTATTTTAACTACCTTCCTTTATATTATGGCAGTTCTTAAAGCTCTGGTGGATCCAGGTCTTAGGGAACCTTAGATATTAAATAGTCAGTCAGTCAGGACTAATATAGAGCCCCAGCTATAAACTGAGCCAGTATAGGAATGGGAAAATGAACAGGGTTATGTTAGATGAGGGAAACTAGATTTTGTGATCAAAACAATTAGATTTCCATCTGGAGAACCTAGTTCTAAGTATGGTTTACAGGAAGATGTTTGGGACAATAGAAAAGTTGGTTTCTATCACTGAACTGTAGATATGTACCTAGGTTCATTGTTTCAGTCCCAGGCCCATTTGGAACTTATCTAGGACAATATTAACTTACGAACTGCAATGAGGTAAGGCTAGCAAACAGAGGACATATGTAGATACAGACTTGAGAAAGGGAAGGGGAAAACCCAAGAGAAAAAAAAATAGTGTGAAGAAAGCAAGATGATATCCTAGTATGTTCCTATTATTTCCAGACAAGGTTTAGCTACTACATCTATAACCCAACTTAATAATAATCTGTTTACCTCTAGCTGTTTTCCTTTCTCATGCATAGACTTTCAATTTAACAATATTCTGTGTATAGTTTTCCATGTATAAAAACCCATTACTCATCTAAATACATACTTATGCAGGTGTGAACAGGCAGACATTTCTTATTATACAGATAAGGAAATAAGATTTGAGACTCCTTAAGTAATGCTTCTGTGGAGTGAGGAAGTGGTAGAGAAGTTTAGAACTCATGTGTCCACAGTTGCAATCAGGAAGAGTTTATCCTATCACTTACTAGCTTCACTGAAACATTACTTAGATTCTTGTCTCTGTTTCCCCATCTGTAAAATAGAAATAACAGTATTTTCCTTTTCTCAGTCGAAGTTTTCTCTACTAGGTCCATTTGTGTCACTCAAAAATGTAGACATATGTATGGTCAGACAACCAAAAAACAAAAACAAAAAAACAAAGACAAACAAAAAAAACAAAAAAAAATTGCCTCTGCCTTTCACAGCGAACTACCTCTATATAGCTGTAAGCACAGTATCTTCCATTCATGGGAAGTGACTTTATTCTTTTTGTTTTGTTTTGTTTTGTTTTGAGACAGGTGACTTTATTCTTAAACCTATATAGTATCTCACTAGCTTCCACATCTTATTTCACCTGTATCCAGAAGATGTTTAGAGTCACTTTCTGAGAACATAGTTTTCATTATTTTTCTATTGTTGTGACAAAGTACCATGACCAAGGCAACTTACAAAAGAAGTTAGTGGCAGGAACAGCTTCAGAGCTTATATCTTAGTCTGTAAGCAGGAGGCAGAGGGAATACACTGGGAATGGTGACAGTCTTTTGAAAACTCAAAAGGCTACTTCCAGTAGCATACTTCCTCCCCAAGACCACACCTCCTAATCCTTCTCAAATAGTTCTACCAACTTGGGACCACACATTCAAATGCATCAGTCCTCAGAGGCCATTCTTATCCAAACAACCATAGCATGTTAGCCTCAGTTTGTAGTGAAGAATGAGGGATTAAATCAAGAAATAATTTATGCAAAGACCAACCTGAGCTTTTGCTCTAAGAATCATGTCAGGGGTCAGCAAATCCATAGCTGGTGATCAGACAGCTCCTGCAAAGAGACCTGTGAGTGGCCCAGAACATTTGAGATGGAATACCTGCCCAGCCTGTGAACACTGCATGAATTCAAAGCATTTTGGGTCTGTAAGGTTTGAAGCAAAAGCCAATCAACAAAATCAAGTTTATAATGCCTTCACCATGACCCTTTGCTTTTCATTTGGCTATAATTCTTCACTTTTTCTCATTTGCTCCTTACTAATTAACTTTAGGTAAAACATGCGTCTGCTGACCAGACCAACCTTCACACAACCCACAGCTTGCAGGTGAGTCAGTCATTTAAATACATTTAGCACTGGTGACATGAAAATAATTGGGAAATCACCTCTCCACCCTTGGAAATATTCTGCATGTGGAGAGTTATTTTAAACCAAATTAAATCTCGGCATGGAATTCTAATGCTATCATTTAAACAAATCTAATAAGTGCAAATTGATTTACAAAGACTGTTTGCAAAGTATGTAATGCACTGGTGACATTTTACCAAAAGGGAAATTATAGGAATTTGCTTTTAAGTGTGATTATATCTAGATTGGCAGATAAAATCAATACAAATTAGCCAATGTGTTGTCCAGTCTCAAATAAAGCCAGAATACTTTGCATTGCCCCCCTTCTTTACATCTAAACAATTTAGTTTAGCAAAAATAAAACAGTTTAGTTTTTAATTAACATTCATTTTAGCTAATAAAGATTGCTACTTGGCTAGTGTCATGAGTTACTCGTTTTTAAGAACTGACAAAAATCTTGGATTTCATGAAGAAAAGGAGCAAATCTGAAGAAATATAATGATACAAAACAAGAAAAATAAGACCAAAACAGTAACAATATGTAGTCAGAGGCTCAAGTTCTGCCTCTTTTTCCTTGTGTGTTGTTTTACCTACAGAGATGCATATAATTAAAATATACAGATGGCAAATGGAAACAAAGAAAGATGTGGGGTGGGGGCGGGGATACCATTAACAGAAAAATGAGTAAATTTTGAAGGCTATGCAGTAATAAAAGAAAGAGACAAGCAACTGAATAAAATTTGAAGCCATAGTCTGGCATTAGGATGTATGGAATTCAGCACACACCTCTAATCATTTTCCAGAGCCAAGAATCAAGTGACCTAAAGCGAGCTAAGAAAGTCAAGAAGTGGGGAAAGTTGAACCCATGTGAAATCAGCGTCTGTTTCTGTGTTTCATTATCAAGCCTAAGTTAAGTGCTGTCTACATAACATCTTGGGATCTTCCTCATAAACTTGACTTCAAGTAGAAGCAAGCCTGAGCCAGTAGGAAAGGAGGTATGTTCTGCTTTTATCCTTAACCTCAACGTACTTTCCGGGTATTATCAACCCATTGGCACATCTCTGTTTCATGTCTAGATATGTATCTCTCACTTCTCTGTTCCCCCAGCTCCCGCTCTCCCACTGTCCCGTTGTAAGTGACACAATCGCAGTGTGGAAGGCTGTTGCTATAGACAGCAGCTTCTGGGCTCTCCCAGAGCCCCTGAGATGCGATGATGAGAGATCATCAAGCTCTATGGTGTTGTCTCAGAGGTGTGGATGTCGTATCCCGTGCCAACGAAGTTGTTACCAGTTTAATGAGTGTGAAAGCACTGTGAATGCTAGTGGTTTCTACGTAAGAGCAGGAACAATGTGTGAAGAAGCAGGCTGGGCAGGAGCAAGGATCTGCTGTCAAAATGAAGCCTGTTTTCAGGGAAGCAGGAGTAGATGATGTCTGGGCATGTGTACCACTGATGAGAGTGCTTTCTCATAGCCATCACAGGAATGGCTGGGCTCAGTTCAAGAGGCTTATAAATTGTGTTGCTATTCATGACTTAACCATGGAGATTTTAGGTTTGCTTTTGAAACAAGTGCTCTCGCACAGTCAGGACATGTCATGAACGCCCTGGGGGGATGTCAGTATAAAATTGGGTTGTAAAATAAGATGTACAAGGATTGCCCATTGTCAAGTGACACTCACAAATGATATGTGATTTAGCACAGAGAAATAAAAAGGCATATGTTTATTCAGGCAAATCCGTAAAAGATCAGCTCTCCATTATTCCTGGGGACTTAGGATATCTATGGAGCTACTCTGTGGTGTTCTTAAGTGTCCTGGAGAGGTATCATTCAAAATGCATTTCATGAATCCCTGTCTCTTCAAAGTGCTGGCAAGACTTATTTTTGGTTTGTCAGAGTCATTAATATGAGCATCAGCTGTTACATTTTATGCAATATCACAATTCGCATATGTCTTTTTAAGTTTCTGGGGCCGGGTTTCTGAGTGTTAAAAACCCCAAAAGCAAATGCTTTCCTTGATCCGTTTGCTTCTTATTGTTTCTGTGTCTTCAGTTGTCAAACTTTTCATAGCTCTCTGGTTGTATTAATACTAATTTTTTTTCTCTCCCTTTCTGGTTTTTCGAGACAGGGTTTCTCTGTGTAACAGCCTTGGCTGTCCTGGAACTCACTCTGTAGACCAGGCTGGCCTTGAACTCACTGAGATCTGCCTGCGTCTGCCTCCCAAGTTCTGGGATTAAAGGTGTGTGCCACCACCACCCGGCTGTTTTCTCATTATTCCTAAAGTGGCTTTGGCTTGTACTCAAGCTATGCAAGTCTATCAGAACAGTACTCAAAGTAGAAGCAAACACATCTTGAAGTTTAGAGACTAAACTTTAGAACAATTCCGTTAGCTACTTGCACATGCCATGGGCTTCCCTTTTGTACTTCACATATGTTTTGAATATTGAAGATTTGGAAAAAATGGAACCCATTGTACAATATTGGTGAGGATGTAAGTTCATACAACATTATGGTAAACAGTATAGCAGTCTCTCAAAAAACTGAAAATAGGGTTTTTGAATAATCTAGCCATCTCATTTCTGGATGTTTACCCCAAAAGCATGAAATCACGATGCTGATGAGACATGTGTTGTGGTGGTATGTTGTTGTACCCTAATAAAATTTGCCTGAGGATCAGAGACAAAGGAACAAGCCACAGCTACTTCTCACCTCGCCAGCTCCACAAATCCTCTGTTTGAATGCCTCTGAGTCTTCAGCCAAAAGACTTTTCTCAGCCAAAAGGCTTCAGCTGAAAGAAGAGGCTTGGTACCTGTCTCCACCCAGCAATATTACTTCCTTCCCAGTGCTGGGATTAAAGGTATGTGACTCCCAAGTACTGGGATTAAAGGTGTGTGCCACCACTATCTGGCTGTGTTTCTCTCCTAGACTGAGTCAATCTCATGTAGTCCAGGGTGGCTTTGAACTCACAGTGATCCAGATGGATCTCTGCCTCCTGAGTGCTGGGATTAAAGGTGTATGCCACCACTGCCTGGCTTCTATGTCTAATCTAGTGGCTTGTTCTGTTCTCTGATCTTCAGGCAAATTTTATCAACACAAAATATCACCACAATATGTGTTGCAGTAGTATCTGGTAGATAAGATATGGAATCAACTTGTATGTTTGTGTGTGGGGGGGATTAAAGAAATGATGCACACAAGCACAGATGCACACAATCACAAAGGGACATCCTTCAGCCTTAAAATGAGAAGGAAATCTCAATGTTTGAGACAACATGAATGAACATGGAGCACACTGTTTTGAGTACAATGAACCAGGCACAAAAATTTCACTACTGAATAATTTCATTTATATGTGAAATTTATATATTTCTAAAGTAACTTGAGTTTGTATAGAAGCAGAGAGTGGAATGGCAGTTGCCAGGGTCTAGGATGGAGGTGGAAGAATGGGAAGACATTAGTTAAAGAACGGTAACTGTGATTACTACTCACACATTGTATATTTTAAAATCACCACAAGAGAGCAGATAAGTTTGTGAAATGACATGTTACTTTATTTAATCATTTTATGTGTGTTCATACATAGTACTTTATATTGTAGACTATAATATTACAATTCTTTTTAAAAAGTTTAAAATTACATTATTCAATGTGTATGTGTGGGTATATGCACACCACAGCATGCCTGTGGAGGTCATATGACAACTTACAGAAGTTGTTTCTCTCCTTACCTCATGAGTCCCAGAGTTTGAACTCAAGTCAACAGGTTTGATGGCAAAGCATCCTTAACTGACTGAGGCATCTCACTGGCCCTATAAGTAAATACAATTCTTATTTGTCAATTATACCTTAATGAAACTCCAAACAACTGCTTTTGGAGTACTTGATGTATGCTCAACATGTGTGTGTTGCGTGATTAAGAAATTCCATCATCACAAGGACTATGGGACCTGTTTCACTGCAGTAACCATGACAGCCACACTTGAGGTCTGCAGGGGGCATCACTGAGCAGGACCCACAGATGCTCTCCAAAAGGAAAGCATCAGTGTTCTTGTGTTGAGTCTATGCTGTCTGTGCTTAGACTGTCAGCAGGGATGGAGTATAACAGACATACTATAGCCATTCCCTACAGACCTCCATCTGGATCAGGATGGCATGCAGGGCTGACAGGTGCCTGAACTCTGACTCTCTTCTTGTTTCCTTTCAGAGGAGCACTTCTCTGAGTGAAATGAAGTCGCCACCTTTTTAGGATGCACATAATCCCCAACTATACATCTAAACTTCAGGATGTTAATAGGGGTTACAAGCATCTGTCTGCACTTGTGATTAATAAGCTCCATCTCCTCTCATTTCCTGATTCACTGACAGGTCTGCGAGCCTCCAGGTCAGCTCCTCTTTAGCTTCACTACACTGAGATGGGAAAACCCTTGAGAAAGCTCAGTGTGTCTGCAAAGTGCTACAGGAGAACCTGTCTGTTTCTACCCCAGCAGTTAACCACAGGCGCATCTGCTCTTACAGTTGCCAGATCTGGTGTTTAATGCCCTCCCGACCTTCTGCAACCATCTTGGCCCTCATACAGCAGGACCGTGGGTACTTGATGTATGTCTGAGGTGTCTGTACATTGATGTATGCCTGACATGTCTGTGCATTTCACAACTAATACTTCCCATCATCACAAGGACTCTGGGACCTGTTTTATTACAGCAACCTTGACCACCCCACCTCAGGCCTACAGTGGGCATCACTAACCAGGACCCATGGATGCTTTTTTTTGGAAGACATCAGTGTGCTGATGTTTAGGAACCTCCTTTTCTTTGTCTTACACACAGACTAACACATTAGTGATTAACTCTGAGTCACCAATAACACCTCTGTGTAGCATTAAGAAAAAACAAAATCAAGGCGCTGCCCCTTGGTGTCATTTAACTAAGAGTGAGCCTGATTTGAAGATTTCAGTTCTACGTGGGTCAGGCAGGACATGGTAGAGAAATCATGCCCCATTATTTGAGGAGAGAGAGTGGCATTAAATCAGTAGGTAGACATAGCTGTCTGTGCTCTTAAAACAATTTACAATGTGTTTGTGGAGAAAAAGTTGTAATAAGATAACAGTGGGACTGTGCTGTCCAAGACTCATGATTGGGATCAGAAGAGGCAACACAAGCCAAGTCATGGAGCTTTCTGGAGAAGGTGAGGAGATCACTGAGGAGAGGGAATAACTAACAGAAGCTAACAATAATTCTATGCCAGTAACTTAATTAGGCATTTTAAACTCATTTATTATCTCACAGAATCCTCTTAATCACACAACAGAATGAGCACTGTTTTTGTGATTCCTCTTTTACATGTGAGGAACCTGAAGCATGGAGAGACTAAATAATGCCTAAAATTACATAGCAGAATTGGAAAGTTAACACTGACTCTAAGTGCTGTACCTTGAACTGTTACAGTATTGCATCTTTACTAAAAGAGGTAAAGGGAACAGCTCAGGTCAGAGTCCACAGTGTGAGAGAGAGCATGGATGCAGGGGACTGATATGCAGGCATTACTGCTAGAGGGTAACTGGGGACATTCACTGCAATCATCCTCACACAGGCCACTGGGTAACAACTGGCTGAATTTGCATCACACTCTGGGGTTGCTCAGCATCCTGAGATGCCAGCAGCGAGTGCCTAGGAAGTCTTAGAACAGAGGCTCAGCCTTTGGTCCCTCAAGTTTATGGTATCCTCTGCACATGGGATTTATCTAGAGTATCATCATTGGGTTTTCAACGGGATCAGAGCCCCTGTGAACTGAGTCAGATGCATGAAGACAGGAGCAAGGCCATTTTTCATGGGCAAACATTGGGGGCTAGAGCAGACTGATTACTAGGACTCAGGAATATGGAGGCAAAGAAATGAATCTATAAGAATTTAAAGTCCTTGCCTCATGTAGGCCTTCAGAGGTTTATTCAGTTTTGTTGTTAGTTTATGTGTACATGCATGTATGCATGCATATATAAGTTTGAGACAAGGTCTCCCTCCATAGCTCCAGGCTGGCCTGGAACGTACTCTGTAGCCTGAAATGGCTTTGACCTCATGGCAATGCTCTGGTTTCAGTTCCTGGGTGCTTGGATTGCAGGCATGTACCACCATGACCAGCTTGACCTTCGGAAGTCTTACTGAGATGGATAAATGGCTTTCCTGAGTGTATGGGTCTGACATTGAAGTGACAAGTAAAGCTGAAGTTTAAACCAGCTTAGTTGCACTAGGGAGTCATGCATAGGCTACATAAGCAAATTCTCAGGTTCTTTTACATTAGCAGCCATGGGCAGACCCACCCAGTGAACTAGGAGTGAGGTAATGAATGAACACTTGGAAGTGTGGGTGTGCAAGCTGACACAGAAATAAAACATGAAGGTGGCAAAGGGGCAGGTCATGGGGCTTGGATATGTGGTGTGAAGTCTCAGCAATCCTCCTGCCTCCATCTCCCGGGTATTGGGATGACTAGCATGTACCCCACACCTGACTCCTTTCTATTTTAGAATAATTCATGTGATTAATTTCTTCATAAGATAAATCACAGCCCGATAAGGGGAAAATCAAGATCTTGAGAAGAATTAGGATTTCTGGACTCCTCTCCCAGCTCTGACCTTTACTTGCTGTGTGTAATCTTGGACAATGCCATTAGCTTCTCTGCATCTCAAATTGTTTATTTCCCAAACTGGGACACATGACCTGTGCCGACTGCATTATCATTGAGCTTGTGTGATGTCATGTCGGTGAATGATCTTTGAATCAAAAGCGTATGTAGCACAGTCAATAAAGGGATGGCGTGTTTGTCTGCAGAATGCAGATGACTGACCTCAACATGTCGGGTCTGACTGATGTGCTGAGGACCTTGTCCCGTCATGCTTGAACTGTATTCCCCCAAGGAAAGGATGCTCCTCCAGGTTCAGGGCTTGCTTCCCTACTTTTCCCAGCTTTCACTTATCCCCGTGCTCATTTGTGTTATTTTAGATGACATTTTTCAGTTTGGGATAATTGCCAGCCACAGAATGAAGCTAAGGAAATGAGAATCAGCTTAGAGTTTTGACAGTCACCTTAGTCTAAGCCCAGATGCATGTGTGGGAGTCTCAGCTGTACTTGAAATTCAGAAGTGACCTTTGATGATCTGCTTCCTTAGTGCCCATTGACTAGGAGCTCTGGAAAGATGTGAGTGGGTAGCTTCGCTCTCATCCTGTGTCACAGTTGCTAATATCCATCAACCCCTGGGTACCTTACCACCTACAGCACTGTGTAGGGTGTGTGGTCTATATGGTGACCACAATTACTGTCACTATTCATAAGATGCAATCACTGGAAACAAATGACCACTATGATCTCTTCAGGGTGAAGACCAAGGCTCCTCACTTCAGAACCCCTGGCATGGGAACTCTTGACTATCTGCAGGTGTCGATAAAACACCATATTGGCTTAGAATCTTACCATTCACAAAGAATTTTCACATATAACATCAATTGTTAGCATTCTGGTTGAGGCTTTCACAGAATTTTACCTATAAAAGATGTCAGCTTTACTAGACAACATACACTAAAATGTAAGCCGTTTGTAACACCCATATTGTAGCAAAATTTATTAAAGCTGTTCTGCTTAATTCTGACCACATGTTCTAGGATACACTTTCTACTTTAGAACGTTTGTAACACCCATATTGTAGCAAAATTTATTAAAGCTGTTCTGCTTAATTCTGACCACATGTTCTAGGATACACTTTCTACTTTAGAACAACTGACTTGAAAAAAAGCTTTGATTTTTTTTTAATCATCTGGGTGACTTGGATGAAGAGGCAGGTATGGATACCACCATTATCTTACAAATACCAGGCTAAGTGGTTAAGACTAGGTCTAGGCCCATTTCCTACCACTAAAGAGCTGAGGGACATGTAAAGGGATTCTGGCGATAGATAGATAGATAGATAGATAGATAGATAGATAGATAGATAGATAGATAGATAGATACATAGATACATAGATAGATAAATAGATACATAGATAGATAAATAGATACATAGATACATAGATACATAGGTAGATGGATGGATGGATGGATGGATAGATACAAAGATGGATGGATAGATACACAGATACAAAGATAAATAGATAGATGGATGATAGATAAATGATAGATATAAATAAATAAACATCTTCTAATGCAGAAAGTCATTTTACTTTCAGACTGTCTCAGGTACTTTCCTTGTTGCCATGACAAACTACCCGTCAAAATCAAGATAAGGAAAGGAAGGTTTATCTTGACTCCTATTTTGAGGGTCATGGAGGCAGAAGCTTGAGGTAGCTGGTCACATTACATCTGCAGTCAAGAAGTGCAGAGTGATGAATGCTTCTGCTCACCCAGTTCACTTTCTCCTTTTTCTTCAGTCCAGAACCCCACTCCCTGAAATGATGCCACCCATATTGAAGGTTGGTCTTCCCACCTCAATTAACCTAATTTAGATAATCTTTCACATGAGCATGCCCAGAGACTTGTCTCTAGGGTGATTCTAGGCCATGTCAAGTGGACCATATTAACCATCACACAGACCCAGTGGAAATACAGCCTTAAAGCTAGAAGGATAGCCATGCCATCCCATCATCCATTTGCATTTCCTATGTCCTCCGTTCACCCTTTTTACTCATTAACGGATAAGGATCCAGGATCATTATGTGGGAAATAAAACACTTTAAAGAAACAGACTGACTGAATTAAGGCACAGCTGGATTTTATCTGCTATGGATTTCAGGAGACAGATGTTTGGAATAGTAAACAGGTTTGATACCAGAGCTAGTTCTGTGTAAAAAGCTGCTGTCGTTGTAATCCCCGCTCTTCAGTATTTGGCTCATTCAGAAGTGATCAAACATGTACTCTTGTCTCTCCTTCCCCAAGATCACAAGAGACTGACACCAGACATCTGAGCTGGCTGCATTCTGGTCAAGGCTTCCTGATATCAAGGAAACCTATTAATCATCAAGCGCTTGTCTGGGAAACAGGGAAGCCCTTTGTCTCAGAACCCCTGAACTGTGTACAGTCACGGTCAAGTCAAGAGCAGCCGTGTCTGATCTGCATAAAGATCACATTATGAAATCAATTTCCCAAGTCAACAGTGCATTCTCGTCTTAACTGAGGTGACTCTGCTCAGGCATGGCAGCAATCCTGCATCTATTAATACCGGAATCCTTGGGAGAAACTAGGCTATGTCATGACCCCGAGCATAACATCTCTCTTACAGGACTTTTTAATTTCACAAAGCGGATCCATGTGTATTTGACATGACTAGGGTGGCCCTTGTTTTTTGTGTTTGTTTTGTTTTTTTCCTTCTTTCTCTGACTTTTCTAAATGTAAATTCCATGTCACTGACAATTGTTGATTAGTCATAGGATGTGCATAAACAAGTCATCTGGGCATCTATACATTTAAAAAACTTTTAAACAATCTATAGTTAGCAGACAAAATAATAGGCTGCATTGTGACATTTTCATGCATGTGTAGTATGGTGCTTTGTTCATAGTCACTCCCTTTGAGTTTCTTCTGGTCATTGGAATCTGCCTGCACTCTCAGGCAGATGTTTCAAGCCATCTGGTTTGTACTGGCCCATCATAGCTGGCAACATGCTACTAAGATGTATCATATATAAAAGAAAGAAAATGGCTGAATAGCTTCAGGTTAGAGTGAAATTTCAGGACCTTTGCACAGACTCTTAGAAATGAACACAATCAGTGCTGTGGGAGGAAATGGCTTTCACTGGATTGACAGTTTGGTGAATTTGTGTTAGAAGTGGACTTTTTAGCTTCCTGAACTAGAAAGTAAGTAGACTAGACAGGATTTGTCATAAGTTGCTGTAACAACAACAAATACATCAATGTTTGTTTTGTTATTGCTTTATGTGGGGATTTGGAATTGAACCTGATGCTTTGTGCATATTAAGGAATAGTTTTACCTTTGCTTTGCTCCCAGCCTCCATGAACTTAATTTTACTAGATTACAAGATGTCATAATTCTTGGTCAATAGATCAAATGACCTCATGTGTGCAAAGCACAATGCCTAGCCTCATATGTACTTCGAGTACTCTGTAACATCAGGAATTATCACAGTCACTGTGACAGCTGTAGTACAATTATTACTAATAGTAGTTTAGAGTGTTCGCTATCTTAAAATGAAAAAATATTTTTAGAATGGAAATTCTGTTCCTTCAATAATATTACTCATTTTAAAAATTTCATGGCTACGACATCAAATATATTACCATTTTAGAAGTCACTTGGACAAAGAGACAGACAGAGCCATGGTGGAACCATCATGGACACATTGGGTGATATCTACAGTGGAATTTTACAGTGTGCAAAATAGGATTATTTCAGCCTTCCAAGTGAAAGGCCCTGGAGAGGGAAGAGAATGGTGAGCCAAAAGTAAGAACAGACTGTGCAGCAGAAGGTGATTGTGGGGTCCCAGCCAAGAATTGGGGTGAAGACTATGAACTCAACCAATGAGATGACCAACAAAGACACACCAGGTTATAGAGGAGTGGCTGGGAACATTTAACTGAGAAATTCTGGTCGGTAGGTGCTGGAGGCTAAGCCTGTGAGCAGAGGGGTGCAAGGCTGAAGGTTCTGCAAATAACAAACAAAATGCTCATGAAACATAGAGAGGAAGATGAAGATGAACACTTCCTGTGAAGTCAGATGACACTAGCATGGAGTGTGGGAGAGCTCCCTGGAACCACCACTTTGGTCTTAATGTCTCCCTGAAGCTAAGTAGCATAGCGTACCCAGCCCAGATTAATGTGTGTGTGTGTGTGTGTGTGTGTGTATGTGTATGTGTGTGTGTGTGTGTGTGTGTGTGTGTACTCATATGCCATGGTGAGAAGGTAGAGGTCAGATGACAGTTTGTAAGTGTTGGCTCTCTTCTCTCCTATGTAGGTCCTTCAGACTGAACTTAGGTCCTCAGGCTTGGTGGTAAGTGCCTTTAACCACTGAGCCATCTTGCCATAGCCCTATTGTTTCACAAATAGTTCACACCAGAAACTTAGCATAGTATATTGCATCAAACATGTCCCATCAAGTCACGTTTGTGCCCTCTTCTAAGAAGAGGATTCCAACAGTAGCCAGTTCTGGGGGCAATGCTGGATGCTATGAAGAACAAAGAACTTCAAGCAAGGCTGACTGGTCATAGGTGGTCTAGTCACCTGCATTCTAGTTCTGTTACTTAGCTCCTTTACTTAACGCCTCTGAAAGCAAATTCTATACTCTTAAATGAGAATAATCAGGTGATCTGTCATAATAAGAGAATTAGAGGTAATAAGTGGAATTGACCAGCATACCCTGGAGACATAGGCTTTTTCTTCTTTTCTTTTTCTTTTCTTTTTTTAAATATATGATATCTCTTAACTATAGAAATAGATGAAATACTTATTTTCATGTGCATGAAAGCTTTATCATTTACCTTCTGCTTACACTTCAATTGGTCAGATTCTGGAAATAGTTGCCATTATGGCAGGTCATGGACATCCCCTGGAGACCCTATAAACCACCTATGCATTTTCTATTGGGCAGAAGATCTCTAGGACCTTGTTCTCAGTTTTTAAAATATTATATTTATAAAGTCTTATATTCTTTATGGCAGAAGAGAAAGTATAAACATATATGCTTATACTTTCCTTATAGGTACAAAACAGCATGTGTTTATAGCTTTCATATGTTTTAGAGATCATTAAGAAACAAATCCATACACATGTATTTTCCTTTCTTTTTCCAACACTTCTACAAAATGAAGCCTAACCCCCCTGGGAAGCTGTCGTATTTCTACACACCAATCTCTTGTTTAACTTCTTCTAGAACACATGCTATCCTAAAGCCATGATAAATAAATCTATAGATATATTGGGATTAAATTTACTTTTAGTGTGCATGCTCTGAAGATTTCCTTTCCAGAGGCTTCCTAGGATGAGTTCTGGGATAAGAGAATGACGCACTCTCATGTGAGATCTGGTTTGATGGAACTGTGGAAATTGCTGAACACTCAGTGGTGAGGTGCATGTGGAGAAGCAGATGGAAGAAGAAGGAGATGGTTGTAAAGAAATCCTTGGATTGCTTTACTCCTGTGGTGCTGAGGACTAAGCCAGGCTCTCATGAGCTACATCTCCAGCTCTGTGAAAGCATGTCAGGTCCAAAAGAAACTCAGGACAAATGGCTAACTGTGGTGCCTATTAGTATACCAAAGTGTCTGCTGGCCTTCGGGTTCACTCAGTACCTATGGTTCCTCCCACTTCTTCTCACCCCACCCCCTAAACTTCTCCAGCTCCTATGCTGCCCTTCCTCCAGCTTCTCATTCCTATATAACCTTGACATTTTGGCCATGCTCTCTTGGTCCTCTCTCCTGGCTTTCTCTCCTCTTTGGTCTCTCTCTCCTCCCTCTCCCCCTCTCCTCTTAGTCTCTTACCCCCACCACCACCACTGCCACCGCCATCACCTCTCATGGCCCAGTTCAGTCTTCTGGCCATGTCTGGTGGACTACTTTCTCTCCCTGCTCTTGACTCTTCCACATGCCTCTGACTGTCCTCTCCCTCATGTCTACAATAAAAACCTTCCCCTCAATCATACTTTGGAATGGTCACGTCTTTGCTCTATACAAAGCATAGATTACTCACAACTCAAATTTGCTCCAGAAATGCAAGTAAAAACCATTCATTATTTTTAAAATAATTTTTGTTAAGCTATCTTCTTATGACTATATCACTATTTTTGGATGGAAACGTGAGTTATAACTTTTCTAATTAGGCTTAGTAAAGTTATTCAAATTCTCATCTGAATACATCACAATTAAAAAGTCACTTGAAAATGTAGCAAGATAATAAAAAAAAATTGCCTGCAAAGAAAGATACAAGTAAAAAAGATAGCTTCAGTCTGTAGTTCCCAAATCTTAGGATCTACATGGCTCAGCTTGGAGGGTGTGTTACAAGGAATTCTCTTGGGCTATCTTGAGCACCTTTGATGCTGTTGTTTTTTTTTTTATGGTAGATGTAGGAATTTGTTATTTTGTTTATTGTTTACCTCTACATGATTCTGATGCAGGGAGTTAGTGAGCCTCACTTAGGCTCAGGGCATAAACCTCAGATGTCTTCATAAAGCTCTGTTCAGTACAGAAGCTCCTGTAGCTCAGCTAAGGAAGCACAGGCTTAATAATGTTTCCTTGGATTGCCCCACAGACAGACCTTTGGCTATTCTATTTTATTCTTCATAGTCCCATCTGCAGGGATACTTCCCAATGATGTTTATTTTCTTCTCTTGCCCTTCAGTGTCCTGTGGATGGAACAAGGAGCATTGGGCTTTTGCTCCCTGCCAGGGTCATGTGTGGCAAGGTCAGCAGTGGACTGGGCAGGGCTCTGGGGGTTAGGGGGCTGAGGTCAGGGCATGGAGTTTGACAGCTCTCTGTTAAGCTGTGGTCAGATTTTCCAGACACTGAGATGTGAAATGCTTTGCTTACTATCCCAGCAAGTATCCTGCAAAAGGGAAGCCAGAGCTGCATGGAGATCCTCGGAAACCTCTGTCTGATGAACTCTAATGACACGTTTTCTGCTTCCTCATTTGAGGGGTTATAAGGAGCTCTGATAATCATAAACTTGCTGGCTTGCATCATCAGCCCTCACAGCCTCCTGAACCCAGCTTTTGACTCTTTCTTTTATTATTGTAGTTTCTCCTTGTTGGAGTCCCAGTGTTAAACTCAGGAAGAACTGCTGGCCCAGTTCAGATTAAGTATTTTTTTCCTTAAGTTTCCATTTACTGATAAGATACAGTCATTTTACAATACTGAGACCATATGAGCTGCTAGATTTTAATACTGCTTCTAACTTGTCACAGAGTTACTTCCCAAAGATGTTACCCATAGCTAGATTGAAAAAGTATTTAGGAAATGTGACAATATGGATTCTTCTACAGATCCACAGGGGTTTCTCTTTGTGGAGTTTGAAAGAGCAAGCAGCAAAAGCTGTAGAGGGAGGTCTGGGTCATGAGGTCAGAGCAGGGAAGGTGATGAGAAGCAGCTGTGAGCATTCAGGCTGAAGATGCTAGGTGCTGGGTGCTGAATGCAGGATGCAGGATGCAGGATGCCTTCTCTTCAGGTCAAAAGCTGAAAAAGTAACTTGGAAAGATGCTATTTGAGAAGAAGATGTCAAAGTCTTTGTAGACTGGTTCCCAAAGCATCTTCTTCTCTCCTTGGAGGGTGAGAGCAGTTATATACTTTTCCTCTCTGAACTTTTACCTCTAACCTTCTACAGTGCTAACATGAGCTACTGAATGACATTCCTCATGTCATGCATATTTCTTTACAAATCCTAATAGATGACCACAGGAAAGAAGATCTGACTGTGGCTTTGGCAGTCAAACTGCCTGATTGCAGGACAGAATGCACAGTGTCAGAGGAGGGCTTAACTTCCAGAAGCTCTTAAGAGAGGAGGAACTGTTTCAAGCTGAAAGGTCTCCTTACCTCTGTAGCTGGAAAGTTTTTCTGTGTTCCCGCCCGGTGGCCCCCAGTCTCACAGCTGCTCAGACCCAAGTAAACACACAGGGGCTTATATTAACTAAAACTGCTTGGCCATTAGCTCAGGCCTACCACTGACTAGCTCTTACACTTAAACTCAGCCCATTTCTGTTCATCTATATGTTGCCACATATTCTGTGGCTTTAACTGTGTGTCATTACATGCTGCTCCCTGGACAGCAGGCTGGCACCTCCTGACTCAGCCTTCCTCTTCCCAGAATTCTCCTTGTCTGTTTATCCCGCCTATACTTTCTGCCTGGCTACTGGCCAATCAGCGTTTTATTTATCAACCAATCAGAGCAACACATTCACAGCATACAGAGTGATATCCACGGCATACCTCAAATCAGCTTTGGGCAAAAATCAACCAGGTTGGTCATTTAGAAATCAGCCCATGGCCTAGATGCTCTTCAACTGAAGAATGGATAAATAAAATGTGGTACATATACACAACGGAGTACTACTCAGTGGAGAAAAACAATGACATCATGAGGTTTGCAGGCAAATGGATGGAACTAGAAAAAATCATCCTGAGTGAGGTAACCCAGACTCAGAAAGACAAACATGGTATGTACTTACTCATAAGTGGATACTAGATATAAAGCAAAGGATAACCAGACTGCAACTCACAATTCCAGGGAGGCTACCTAGTAAAGAGGACCCTAGAAAAGACACAGGGGTCACCCAACAACAGAGAAATGGATGAGATCTACATGAGCAAACTGGACGTGGGGGCGGTTAATGAAGGACAAGGGTCAGGGGAAAGAGAGCTTAGGGGAGCAGGAGGTCCCAGCTGAATCAGGAGCAGAGTGGGAGAACAGGGAGAGAGATACCATGATGAATGTAGACCTCAGAGGAATAGGAAGAAGCAGAGTGCTAGAGAGGTCTCCAGAAATTCCCAGAGATATCTCCACAATAGACTACTGGCAATGGTCAAGAGAGTACCAGAGCTGACCTGCTATGGTGATTGGATGGCTGAACACCCTGGCAGTCATGATAGAACTCTCATCCAGTGTCTGATGGAAGTGGATACAGAGCTCCACGGCCAAGCCCCAGGTGGAGCTCCAGGAGTCCATTCAGCAAGAGAGAGGAGGGATTGTATGAGGGAGAGATGTTGAGACCATGGTTGGAAAAAGCACAGGGACAAATAGCCAAACTAGTGGAAACGCATGAACTGTGAACCAATGGCTGACAGCTGATTAGCTTGAACTGTTTGGGAGGCCCCCAGGCAGTGGAGCCGGGACCTGTCCTTGGTGCATGGGCGGGCTTTTTGGACCCTGGGGCCTATGCTGGGACACTTTGCTCAGCCTTGGTGTAGGGAGGAGGGGACTGGACCTGCCTCGGCTGAGTCTACCAGGCTGGGCTGACTCCCCAGGGGAGACCTTGTCTTGGAGGAGGTGGGAATGGGGGGTGAATTGGGGGGGGGGAAGGCTTGGGGTGGGAGGAGGGAGGATGGGGGAATCCGTGGCTGATATGTGACGTTAAGTTAATTATAAAAATATTAAATAAATAAATAAAATTAAAAAAAAAAAGAAATCAGCACGTGGAAAAAATTACACTCATCTTCTGGAATGTCTTGTCCAGGGTGTCTAGTGCCTGGATTGGCAGGTGTTAAGATCACCCAGCCATTTTGCTTAATAATAAAATGTTCTAAGGGCAGTATTGCTTAATATAACTGTCACCATGTCATCATGCAGGGGGCATCAGGGGATGTGATCATGAAAGCAGAACTCACAAAGTGAAAGGAACTGCCCTCAAATAAAAGATTTATACAGACACTCTGGACGATCACAATCACTAGTACACCAGGTTTGGGTGGGGGCAGGAGAGCTCCTGTGATCCTCTTGTAATCTCACTCAATAACTGCCCGGGGCACAGTAGATCAGTCTGAAAGGCCCAGGAGAGGTGTCTAGCAGTTCCTGAACCCCTGCTTAAAGACTGTCCGCCTTGCTTACTCCCCACAAATCATTAGGCTGACTCCTGAAAGATGGTGGTGAGACATGTCCTGCTAAAGCTGAACGTAGGATGTCTCACTTGGTGTTAAGTGGATTTCAACTCTCTTGCAGTATTTTCCCTTTGTCTTAAACATAGCTCTGTGGGAGGTTAACCAGGTGAGGTGGCAGCAAGCAGCAGGGAAAGTAGATGAAGAAAGGTTGTTAAAAAGAAAATGCCGTGTTTTACACATTGGCATCAGTTCCTTTAGGAGACCCTTGTTAGCCAGGCTCCCCGTCTGTCAGCAGAAATCATTTCTTACATTAAGATTGTTGAATAAAGACATCTACATCATAAAGCATAACAATCTACTACCAATTGTAGTGAAATGCTTTTTGGAATGTTTTCGTATGCCATTTCTGGCTGTAAAAGTATCACACAAACAGGCTTTCCTCCTCCGAACGGCTGTAGATTTCTCCATGGCTTGTCTTGTAGACTTAGAGTTGTTCACAGACGCTTGAGACCCAAAGCAAAGACATGTCATTTTACAGACCAATGCATTTAAAGCACTAGGTTTCCAAAGAGGAAGGTCATTTTATGTTTCACCTGCTGGGTAAACAGGTATCGACATGACACATGTTTCATAGAGAACACAGCTGGCAGCTTGTTTTCTTGTCCTGAATCTACATGAGAAAATAGCAAAGACACAGGTTGCATGTTTCCCAGAGCCAGCTACCTTGTGGATGCTCTCCCTCAGTCGAACAGTTTTTGTGCAAGGTTTGAAGTTTGTGATGAATAGTTATGAGGTTTCTGTGTTCAGCTGGAATGTTTTATTCCTTTTACACAGGAGAAGGGGAACCACCTAAGCTTTCAGTCCTTAAACAGCTTTTCTGAGATTGAATAATAGGACAAAATCTTCGTAGACAGAGAGTTTCATACACTTTGACTCATGTTTTAAATTATGTGCTTAAAGGAAACATGCCAAACTTAGAACTATCAGTTCAAAATACCAGCTGGGTTCTGTAAGAGGAATACAGCATTATATACTTTTTTCTAGGTGTGACAGTAGGTAGTAGAATATTATTTTAAGGTGCATTACTTTTGTTTATGTTGCATTTGTTTAACTCTGTGAAACTGTGTTACTGTGCTTTTCAAAAACACTTGATGGTCCAATAAAGATCTAAACGGCCAATAGCGAGGCAGGAGAAAAGATAGGCGGGACTGGCAGGCAGAGAGTATATATAGAATGAGAAAACTGAGAGGAGGGATTGATTAACCAAAGAAGGAGGAGGACTCCAGGGGCCAGCCACGCAGCTACACAACCAGCAATGGAGTAAGAGTAAGAGTGACAGAAATAAGAGAACAGGAAAAGCCCAGAGGCAAAAGGTAGATAGGATAGTTTAAGTTAAGGAAAGCTGGCTAGAAACTAAGCCAAGCTAAGGCTGGGCATTCATAGTTAAGAACAAGTCTCTGTATGTGATTTATTTGGGAGCTGGATGGCAGCCCCCCAAAAAAGAGCAAAAACAACCTACAACAACAATTTATCCCTGTAATCCCAGAATTTGGCAGGTAGAGTTAGGAGGAGAGGTACTCAAGGTTGGCTGCAACTATTCATCATGAGACTCCATCTCAAAACAAACAAAAACAAAAGTAATGAAAAATAAGGAGACACTTGACATGTTACCCTACTATTAAAAATAGGTGCCTAGTCTTTCTCTCAGGAAGTACTGCGCAGTATTGATTCAGAAGAACTGATCAGACAATCCTTGAGGAGCTCAGTGGTCAGGACTCAGCCTTGTCATAGCAGTCCAGTGTTTCTTTGGATTAAGAAGTAAATATTCTCCTAAAAGACACCTAATCTCAATTTGCTACAGATTATCTTTTTAAAGCCACAGCAAGCATCCGTTAATGATATCAGGAAAAAGAGAAGCATTCTCACAGAGATCAGGAGTAAGGCTAGGATGCTTCTTGCTCCTGCTTTTCACCATCACACTGAAGTCACAGTTCATGCAACTAGAGAAGAATGTGAAATAAAAAGCAGACAGACTGAGAAGGAAGAATTAAAACTGTCTTTGTTTACAAGGGACATGATTGTGTCTACAGAAAATCCAAAAGTACAGAGGAACAAAAGTCTCCTGGGAATAATCACTCATGAGGGGTTTATGCTAACATTGTAAGATACAAAGTTAGTACACAAAAGCCAATCATTTCCTCTATACCAGCAATAAATGGATATCTGAAATGAAAAACAGTACCATTTACATTCATACCCTTAAATAAAATATTTAGAAAAACTATAAAACTCAGATGAAAGCTATCAAAGAATTAGGAATAATCCCAGCAATATACATGGATATTGATACTATACTCAAACATTTTTATTGATCTTTGAGAACTGCATACACATATATTTTGATGTTTATTACCCACTCCATCCCCTGACTCCTGCCAGACCCACTCTTTACTGCCCCACCCCTTCCCAACTTCAAGTCCCCCACCACACTTGTAACATACCTGGTCTAATGTGTGCTGCCCATAGAGTCAAGGGTGTGGGCCATCCATTAGAATGTGGTTAACTACCAGAGGCCACACTTGTAGTCGGAAGATTTCCTGTGTCCCAGCCTGCTGGCAGTCGGGACAAATCTCTCCCACACGTGTCCCCAAGTAAACACACAAAGGCTTATATTAATTATAACTGCATGGCCATAGCTCAAGCCTTTTGCTAGCTAGTTCTTATATCTTAAATTAGCCCATAACTGTTAATCTATGTATTGCCACATGTTCCATGGCTTTACCTGTGCCCCATTACATGTTGTTCCTTGGGCAGCTCTCTGGCATCTCCTCCCTCCCCCCTCAGCCTTCTTCCTGTCTCTCTCTTTGAATTTCCTGCCTGCCTCTAAGCTGCCTTGCCACAGGCCAAATGGCTTTATTTTTCAAGCAATCAGAGCAACACATATGCACAGTGTACATAAAGACATTCCACAGCACACACACTTAAAGAAAACTAATTCTTCCTGCCCTAGTAGGCACCAAATGTCAACAACTCCACAGGTTTGGGTCTATGAGAGCCTCCTCCATGCTGGAATGTTGACTGGCTTGATCTTGTACAGGTAACCATAGCTGCTGCAAGAACATGAGTGCAGTGGTCTTGTCATGTCCTGAAGACACTGTTCTGCTGTGCTCCTCCCCATCCTCTGACTCTTAAGTCTTTCTGCCCTGTCTTCTACAATGGCCCCTGATCCTGCAGGGAGATGGTGTGGTATGGATGTCCTGTTTTGAGAATATAGTTTGAATGACCAGAAGATGATTGAAGAAACCAGGCAAGAAGTTTAAACACTGCTATGAAAGTAGAAAGAGGACTGTGTGGTGGGTGAAACAGGCTGAAATGAGGGGGAGAAAGGGGGAGTGAGGAAGGATGATGGTTAGAAACAAAAGATTGATATCACAGGTTCTTTCTCATTTGTGGAGCTTAGATGTGTGAGTGTATGTGTGTGTGTGTGTGTGTGTATGTGTGTGTGTGTGTGTATGTGTGTGTGTGTGTTTGTGTGAGTGTGTGTTTGTGTGTACATGCACATGTGTGATATGGAATCAAAGGCAGACTATTTAAGGATAGAATGGAACACAGCAGGAGGGAAACAGAGGAGTTAGGAGCAAATATAAAAAAATACAAGGATATACGTGCATGAAAATGGCATAAAAATCCATTATTTTGTAGAAATATTGAGTAAAAAGAAATGAAAAATATTAAATAAAGGATGAGATACCCTATGTTCATGGAAAAAGAATACTCACTATTGCTAAGAAAATAGTTCTTCTCGACTTCATCTTTATATAAAGTCAATGCTAATCAGAATTAAATTTTTGTAAGTTATGCTGTGAATCTTGACAACCTGATTCTAAAGTTTATGTGGAGACACACAAGACTCAGAACAGCCAGCACGATCAACATGAGAAGAACAATGTTGGCAAACTGATGTGACCTAACTTCAAGGTTTGTTACAAATTATAGCGATCAACAGGATGTGGTACTGGAGAGGAGATAAATAGACCCTAACACAGCACAGCACCCAGAAATGGGCCCCTATAAGAATACACAAGTGGCTTGACAATGGAGTCCAGGCAGTAGAAGGGAAAGAAGGCTTCCTTTTAGCAAGTCATACTGGAACAATAAGATAGCAACATGCAACAACAACAACAACAAAACAAACAAACAAATAAACAAAAAACCCATGGCAAAGATCCCACAACCATCACAAAAATCCACTCAGAATAGACAGCAGATTTAAATAAAAAGTGAAAAGCCAAACTTATTTATATGACTATATTAGAGAAAAATCTATATGGCCTTGGGTTTGGGGATGACTTTTTAAATAAAAACCAAGAGTAAAGATCTCATTAAAATTAGTCTACTGATCTATAAAAGGTACTGTCAAAAGAGTGAAAAGACCAGCAATGGATGAAGAAAAAAGATATGCCAAAGACATCGCTGATGAAGAACTATTTGTCCAAAATACACAAATAATACATGAGATGCAAAAATGAACATAAAAGAAGAATTTCAGCATCATTTATAACTACAGAAAAGCCAAAGGTGACATCACTACACTCCCATTAGAACAGACATGATCTAGAGCACTGTCAATGCCCAGTGCTAGTGAGGATTTGGAGTAACATGAACTCCGGTTCATCACTGATAGGTGAAAATGGTCAGCCACCTTCAAAAGTTTGGTGGTTTCCTTAAAACTAACCTACTCTTAGTACATTGTCCAAGTACCTTATGTTTGCAGCAACTCTATTTATAATTTGCTCATTTGAAGGCAACCATGATGTCCTTCACTGGGTGTATCCAGATAGTGGATAGTCAAAAAGAAATGAGCTGTCCTGCACAGCAAGCAGGCATTCAGCATGGTGAAGAGATAGCTTGAATGATGGGAGAAATCTTTGCCAAGTATATAACCCATCCGACAGGGGATCCTATCAGCAAGTGGGCAAATGAACAGAACAGAGATTTTTCAGAAGAATAACTTACAAAGCATATTACGTCATGGAAGGAATTGTCACTATCCCTAACTATCAGAGAAGTACAAAGGAAAACTATATTGAGATGCCATACCACCCCTGTCAGCGTGACTGCCATCAAGAAAACAAGTGACAACAAATGCCATCAAGGAGGTGGGGAAAGAGGACCACTCACATTGCTGCCTGCATGTAAACCAGCAAAAGCACCATGAAAATCAAGATGGAACTCCCTCCAAAAGCTGAAAGGAAAACTACCAGGAAACTCCTTTATACCACTCTGCATGGTCCCAGACGGAGTCTAAGTAAGCCTGCCATGTAGACACCTGCTCATCAGTGCTGACTGCAGCTCTATTCCCAAAAGGCGAGATACGGAACCATCCCAGATGCCCTCTAACAGATCAATGAGTAAAGAAAATGCTGTATAGATACAAAACAGAGTTTTTCTGAAAGGCATCAGGTTATTTGCAGGAAAATGAGCGGAACTAAGAATCATCATGGAATTAGTCAGTTTGAGAAAGACAAACAACACATTTCTTTAATACATGGAGTCTAGATCTTAATGAAGCCTAGGTGTGGGGGTCAGAAAGTACAGAGGGGTCGACGTGGGGAAAGAAGGGGCTTGACAGAAGAGCAGGGGAACAAGGGAAGAGTAGCAGGGGAAATGTCTGTCTCCTTTCAATTGCAAATTCTAGATTTTTATAGATACGTGACATTAAAGGTGTGTGTGTGTGTGTGTGTGTGTGTGTGTGTGTGTGTGATTAAAACAAAAGGGAACTATTTGGAGGAGAAAAGAGACCTGAGTTTATCCTCCACCAGCTTCCATCACCACTTTCCTCAATGAATTTGGGTTGTTTTCGTGGTTTGGGGTGAAAAGGATCTTAAACTAAATAAAAAAAATAATAATGTTATGTTAAATGAGAAATTGTACCACCACAAAGATAGAGGTGTAATAAACATTCTGATTGTGAAACACTGAACTACTAACATGAAATAAAGAAGAGTTAAAAACCAAATGTCTTAGAAATGATTTGGCCCAAGTAATGATATGGGAGAGTTGAGTTACAGACAAAACATACAGTAGTAAAAATGAATAGAAAGTGTAATCCTGGCCAAATATTTAAAAATATGGAAAAACAGACAAAAAGGTAAAGTTGAGTCAATATGCATCAAGTCAACCAACCTAAGGATAGAGGTAAAGGACAGGATTATACCAATATTGTTACCTCTTTGTTCTCACATGAATCATTTACCACCACCAACAAAAGAACATAAGAGGTGCTAAAAATAAATCACATTGACATACATGTATGGGATGCTGTAAGGAACCTTGCTGTTTTGCATATAAACTTAAAAAAACTTGAAAAGGTACATTTTGTAGTTGAACTTAATAAATATTAAAATTCAGAGATTCCACATTGTCTCACAGATCGCAACAAAAAAGTAGGAATCTAAAATATTCTGTAAATTTTTCTAACCAACAGTTAAATGTAAATAAAGCATACAAATCTTAGGGAAATACCACCAACACATTACCCAAAAGAAATTTCATGGAAATTTGATGAGCTACATTAAGAGGCTAAAGCCTGTCTTAATTTTAGAGTCAAGATTACTTAATTTTTGTCATAAAGAATTATCATTAAGAATGAAAATTTCATAATTTACATATCATAGGATCACTTAAGACAGTAAAAATTTCTGTTAACATTTTTCTTTTATTTTTGAGATTGTAATGTAATTACATCATTTCTCCCTTTCCTTTCCTGTCTATAAACTTTCTCAAGTAATCCCCTTGCTCTTTTTCAAATTTATGTCCCCCTTTTTACTAATTGTTATTGCATGCCTATATTATATGTATATTTATGCAAAATTATAACCTGCTCAGTTTATATAGTAAAAAATATAAAATGAGCTGAAGGAGAAAAAATATTTAACTGAATCAATATTTAACTGGATCATGTGCTTATTAAAAAGTTAGTGGCCTAAGAAGATATTTTTTAGACATATATATATATATATATATATATATATATATATATATATATATATATATATATGAAGGTTTGCTTGCATGTGTGCCTATGTGCTACAATCATGCCTGGTTCCTGTAGAGGCTAGAAGTCTGTGTCAGATCCATTGGAACTAGAGTTGGAGATGGTTGTGAGTCACCATGTGGATTCCAGGACTGTACCTAGAGCAAGTGTTTTTAACAGCTGAGCCATCTCTCCAGCCCCAACCTATGAACAAATTTTATATACAATGGCAAGTGACTTAAAAGCTTCAGCAGAATGAAGACAAATAGATGAGGTATAATCCAAATTTTTCTGCAGCTACTAAGGTTGTCGAAAATGGAATTCAGCCGAGACATTAAGAGATTAGCCAGGAGATATTACATTATATTAGCAAGGAGATATTACAGTGTAGATAGCTTTTACAAAGGATACAGCTTGCATCCTCATCTCAACTCAAAGGCACAGAATTCTCAAGAGAAGGCATGTTAGCCCTCCATCATTCTGACAGAATACAGAAAGAACTAATTACAAGGAGGAAAGATTTATTATGCCCCATGACTTCAGAGGGCTTAAGTCCATGGCTGTTGGCTCCTGGGCGGGGCACAAGGCAGAACATCATGATGGGGAGCACACAGTAGGAAAAGCTGCTCACTCACAGCAAGCAGAATGCAAGCAAAGAGAAGAGTCCAACTATCTCCCTCCTGGGTATGCCTCGAATGTCCTGACGTCCTTCAACCAGACCCCACCTCTGAAAGGTTCACCTTCAATTGCACCATACGCTATGGACCAAGACTAGGACACATGGGCTTTTGGAGAACATTTCAGATTCAAACTATAGCAGAATGTGTGTGTGTGTGTGTGTGTGTGTGTGTGTGTGTGTGTGTGTGTAGGAGGTGCTGTTGTTCTTGTTTGTTTTGAGACAGAGTCTCACTGTGTAGCTCTGGCTGGCCTGAAACTTACCAGATAGACCAGGTTGGCCTCAAACTCACAGAGATCCACCTGCGTCAGCCTCTCAAGTGCTGGGCTTAAAGGCATGTGCTGTCATACCCAGCTCAAATGGTTTCTTTCTCCCAAAGTCAGTAACAGAGTTTCTTTTTTTTCTGTTCTTTCCTTTCCTTTCCTTTCCTTTCCTTTCCTTTCCTTTCCTTTCCTTTCCTTTCCTTTCCTTTCCTTTTCTTCTCTTCTCTTTCCTTCCTTCCTTCCTTCCTTCCTTCCTTTCTTCTTCTTCTTCTTCTTCTTCTTCTTCTTCTTCTTCTTCTTCTTCTTCTTCTTTTTCTTTTCTTTCTCTCTTTCTGTTTTTTAATGGAAAGGGATATTTAACAAAGAAATGAATGCATCCTGTAGTTCTAAAGAACACTATTCTTGCTATTTGAGTTGTGCATGAAAAGTCTAAAGAGACAATTCATGACAGTCAAGCTGAGGTTGGTTGTAACAGGTTGCTGGGGTGCTTTCCATGGAGCCAGTATTGACGTCTGTTGGGGGAAGATGACATGTTGTCATAGATCTCCAGCAAGGCCACTTTTAGAAGTGAGGAATTTCATGATGCAGAAGAGTAAAGGACCATCAAAGTAAGCTAGCCCTGTACATAATTACCAGTTTTAGAATCAAAGTTAGTTATGGTTGCAAAGCAGCAGAGAGGAGGCCATATTTAAATTTGTGACCCCCTAAATGAAATACATTGCCAGCACTTTTTCTGAAAAGTTCCCTTCATGTTTAGTCACGGCAGTTATATCTGCATTCCCTGATGACCACTCCTCCTCTGTTCCCCTCTGCATTTCCACATCAAGTCTAAGCCATTGTGTCTCATCACCTGAGGGGAGGAACTAAATCTTCCTTCCAAGGTGGCTGAAAATGTCACTTGCCCTGGGTCTCTTGACAGTGTTCTTGACGAAAAGGTGCTGGCTGACTGTGAGAGAAATTTAGTGTCCTTCTCTGACACATATCTCTGTCTTGTCAGTTGTCATCTAACAGAACGGCATAATGAATTAGATGCCAGTGCCCACAGTGGAAACCTGAGAGGAAACCTTTGCTCAGTTCCAGTCATACTTTTCCTTTTTTAAAACATACATTTATTTATTTATTTGTTTGTTTGTTTATGCATTAGTTCATTCTTTCATTTATTTATTTAGTGCAAGCCATACCTTCAGAAGTTTGTTCTCTCCTTCAACAATGTGGGTTCTGGAGATCAATCACAAATCCTCAGGCTGGATAGCAAGCCATTTTTCTGGCCCTCTCTACCACACTCATCCCTAAAAAACAAACAAGAATCGACTTGAAATTGGGAACTATGCCTCTTTTCAGGATTCTTATGGTCATGACAACAATAATATCTTTTCCAAGGGGCTCTTTGTATGTTTTGTTACCTAATAATGTTGAATATATTCTTGGTTCCTATGTGAAACTGATCTTCAGACATGATACAATTAATTTAATTTCAAAGCTTCATTACTAAGAACCACGTGAAATGTTTTCTTGTTTTTAACAGCTAGGACAGGTTTGGTAGTAAAACTTACACCAACACAACACCAATTCCTGTCACATTAGGGTAGAAATTCTCCAGAAAGCCTTTGCACCCAGCAAAGCTGAACTCTGATTTCTCTCTTCAGGCTGTTCAAGTCCTCAACAGCCAGCAAACTGAGTCCTGAGACATTTGTCAATGTGATGCTTCATAGGACTGATGTAACAACAATGGTAAAGGCTCTGCTCTCTGGCTCCCATAGGTAGGGAGTGTCATCTGTGGGAGCCCACAAAGATTCCAACTTGTGGTTTGACTCAAGGTCAGAGAATAAGAGTCTATGTTGCTCTTCAAGGGTACATAATAGGGTGTAAAGGCATGGTTACCAGCTGTCTTATACTTCAAGGCCTAATCACAAGATGCTTTGCTGTGGGGTGTGCTTATCAGGTGTTTTGAAGGGCCTACACTTGGTTGTGTGTTGTGCTTTGATCTTGAAAGGGGGAGGTCTTTTGCCTCTCCCCTTGCTAGTATATAAAAAGCTCATTAAAAATAAACTCGAGGCTCCTGGGTATTGACCCAGGGCCCTCCTGAAGCTATCCTATGTCTCTATCTTTTTTCTTTGTCTGTATTTCTATCTAGCACTTCTCAATTCCTCACTCCCCACCCCTTAAAGGGACCCTTCGATAGGTTGGGGTGTCCCCTAACAGTCCTCTACTTAAAAAAAAGGGATATTCTAAGGCAACACTGGGTGATACTTGGGTTTCATAAATTGACTGGTTCAGTATTCTATGGTGATTGCAGTTCAACTGAGTAAATGTTTATTTAACATATTTATATTTAATGTGTGTTGTTTGGCCCTTTCACATATATAAAATAGTGAATGAATAAGGATCCAAGGGTCTTGGGAAAATATGGAATGAAGTATCTTCTGCTGCCTACCCTGGGAAATGCTCTGCCAATCATTATCTATCTAGTTGAGATTTTCCCATTGACTTACAAATGAACTCAAGTTTTCTCTGCTGTAGAAAACTTTTCTCCAATTCTGCTATCTTCTGAAGTGTCTTCCTTCCTTTTGACTACACTTTCCCAGAAAGTAGTTCATAGCTGCCTTCATAGCTGCTTTATCTTCCTGCGTTTCTATCCTTTATGCTCGTTTTTGCCATCTTTCTCTTACTACATGAAACCTGGGGTCCTCCCTAGGGATGCATTTCTTGTTCAGAGATGGAATGGAGAGAGAAGGCAGAGACCAAGGGAAGCGAGACTGTTTATACCAAGTGGATTTGATACCAGTAAAAGGTAAGTGAACATTTGATTTCAGACTGAGAAAGAATAACTACAAACGGCCCTTGAAAACTGGAAAATTTGACATTCTGAAAAACAGACTCTAACAGCAGAGGTGAAAGAAAAAGGATAAGAAGCAGGGGAATTCTAGTCATGGTTGTCACCAATTCAGAGTAATTTCTTCCGTAGACTCAACCTGCCCATCATGGGTCACTTCTGCCAGTGGGCACAAGAGGACAGTAGATGTGACTGTGTTCCGGTGTAGAGTTTGGCAGTTTGTGCGACTCAAGGTGACAGCTCTGTGTGACAGAATGGGGTGGTAAGGAGGCTGAGAGGAGGTTCAAACGAAGTCACCACTGAGAAAGAACAAATTACACGAGAAGCTTTGGTCCCAGAGAAACAATTTAGAGATGCATCAATCTGAGATCTGCCTCTTCCCAGCCTAAAGTCAGTCCACAAACACCCTGAGGGAAAAGAATAAAATTGCCGTGTGTGTGTGTGTGTGTGTGTGTGTGTGTGTGTGTGATCAGCCTCAGCAGACTTGTGGAAGAGGCTGAGAGCTGGAAAAGGACTGGGGAAGTGGAGAGTAGAGAGTCTGACAGAGCTTTAAAAAATTATTTTGTCAGACTGAGCTAGAGGGATAGCTCAGCAGTCAAGAGCATTTGATTTTCTTTTGGAGGACCCAGGTTTGACTCTCAGCACCATATATTGGCTCACACCATTCATAATTATAGTTCCAATTCCCTCTTCTGATCTCCAAAGCATGAGGCATAATTTTGGTGCACAGACACACATGCAGTCAAAGAGCTCATACACATAAAAGAAAATAAACCTGAAAAATAAAAAAATAGAATTTTTTTGACAATTTGAAAGATAGATACAGTGTGTTGTTATATTTACTCCTGTTGCCCTCTCTCATCTCTCTCCTATTTCTGATGACCCCTCCTCTTCCCAAGTAGTCCCTTTCCTACTTTCCTGTCGTGTGTGTGTGTGTGTGTGTGTGTGTGTGTGTGTGTGTGTGTGCACTCACACATGTGCACAGATCTTGTACAGGTAGCCACAACTACTGTATGTTCATGACTAAGACAGCCATGTCCTGTCCAGAAGACAGAATTTCACAGCACTCCTCTCCACCCTCTAGCTCTTATAATATTTTTATTCCTTCCATGTTCTTTGGGCCTTATAGGGCATGATACAGATGCTCCATCGAGGGTTAAGCACTCTACAGTCACTTACTCCCATCACTCCGATGAGTTGTGAGTCCATACATTCACCATCACCCACTGAAAAAAGAGGTCTCTCCGTCCAAGTCTGAGAGCAGCACTGGCTGGAGAGTATAAATACATGCTGTGGAATGTCATTCTGTATGCAGGGAATGGGTGTTGCTCTGATTGGTTGATTAATAAAATGCTGATTGGCCAGTAGCTAGGCATGAAGTATAGGTGGGGTAAGCAGACGAGAATTCTGGGAAGAGGAAGGCTGAGTCTGGAGTCACCAGCCAAACATGGAGGAAGCAAGATGACAAGGCAGAACTGAGAAAAGGTACCAAGCCATGTGGCTAAACATAAAAGAATTATGGATTGATTTAAGTGTAAGAGCTAGCCAGTAATAAGTCTGAGCTAATGGCCGAGCAGTTTTAATATAAGCTTCTTGGTGATTATTTTATTAGCGGGCTGTGGGACTGTGGGGCCTGGAGGGATTGGAGAAACCTTCAGCTACAAATACAGATACTCTGAAGGCAGTTTGACATGTCCTTTCAGAAAAACAAGAGTAGCAGATTCCTCCTCTAAGGACTGTGACCTCCCAGCCACAAGCTTTTACCATGTCTACAGTACCAGGCATGAGTTCCTTCCCATGGAACAGACCTCAAATCTAACCAGAGAGCAACTGGTTATCACCAAAACAGTTATAATATTGTCTAACCCATAGGCATATATTGCCTGGTAAGTTGGTATTGTAGCATGCAGTGTCCCCAGCTGGGTAAGACCATTGATGACTTTTCTGCTTTGACAGCTTGCATATCACATTTGAATATCATAAATGCTAGTCAGCAGGCATGAAGCTTCCAGTTCAGGTCCATCTTGATTTTTCTGTGTCCTATGTCCAAAGTGTGTGATGCCTGGAGAATTGGGTCTTCATATCTATTTCTGGTGGGCATCCAAGTGCAATAGCAATAGCTTGTATCATCTTGGAGCCTTTGGGGGCTCCTGGGTGAATATCAACTCATAGGGAGCGATAGCACAGCAGGCATTGCAAAGGAAAACCTTATTTGAACAAAACAGCAGAAAATGGTGTCATCCCATAGGTAAAAGGTCTGTAGGTTTTGTTTTGTCTTTATTTTTGAATCTTAAAGGTATCAGAGATTGGAGCAGAGAGGCCAGAGCATTTCAGAACATTGATGTAAAAGGATAGGTATTCTGTGAGGAAATGGGACACATGTGTACTGTAGACAGTCTACACAATGAATCTCAAGAACTCAAGGCAAGATGTTTGATAGTATCTATGGTGCTGCAGGAGAAATGACAGAAAAGTAGCTTTCCTTGAAGAAGCATGAGGGTTCTGTCATCCTTAGGGGAAAAACACGGTCATCAGAGAAAAGTTTCTACAGCAATAGCTTGAGGACATAGATAATGTGAACCAGAAAACAAGAAATAGAGGCATGACTACTTCTTGTTGGCTATCTAGGGTATTTGTATTACTTACAGGGGTAAAATACAAGGAACCAGTAAAGTTAGGAGTGTGGTTAGAAGGGCCCTCAAAACAGAGAGGTCTGGGTTGAAAAGAGAAGTGACTCAGGGTTGGAAAAATGACTCAGCAGTTAAAAACACATACTGCTTTTGCAGAGGAACCATATTTGGTTCCCAGGCCCCACATCGGAGAGCTCATAACTACTTGTGATGTTAGCACAGGGGAATCTGATTTCTCTGGCCTCTGTGGGCACCCACAGCTCACATGTACATACCCATACACAGACACATAATTAAGATAAAAAATTACAGTGACTGTAGAAGAAAAAATATGTTTGGGCTTGAGCTAAGGTTAAGAAATGGGATGTTTGGACAGGAAGAATATGACAAGAATATTACAGTTCTTAAAAATGCTATTGAACTGTGTGTGTTATTTATTTCCTCTAGTTTAGAAAAAAATCACATTTTAAGCAAAAACCAATACACACATAAAATTATGCATGTATACATGTAAACATTATATATATATATATATATATATATATATATATATATATATATATATATATATATATTGGAATTGGAATAAGCCACTAAATTTTTCATATACAGAATTAAAAGTGATAGAGTTTGCTTTAAGTAGGAAATTACTCCGGGGGGGGGGGTTGCATCGCCTTGTGGAAAAGTGAGTGATGTACTACTTCCTGTCCTTGTTGCTATGACAAAATACTCAACATAAGCAACTTAAGGAAGGAAGGCTTCATTCCGGCTCACAGTTCCAAGAAACTATCTCTCCATCATGGTGAGGAAGGCATGGTAGATTTCAGGGTGGCAGCTCCCCCCATCCCCTTAGCTGTCTGGGAAACAGGTAATGGGATCAGAAGCCGGACCATGTTACACCCCTTAGAGTCTTCCCCACAGTGTCCAGATCCATTGCCAAGCCCCTACATCCCAAAGATGTCATAATCTCACAACACGGTGCTATGACCAGAGGACCAAGTGTTCAAAGACACAAGTTTACAGGGTCAGGGAGGCAATTCACATTCCATCTATAAAGGTAGACCATTACAGATGTCAATAAACAATACTAAAATAGTTTTTGTCAGATAGAGACAGCCCAGTGAAACATAGGATCAAAGCGAGAAAGTTAATAGAGACGTATAAAATCAATATTTAGGTAAGTATAAGCTATAAGAGGATTGACTGGGCCAGTGCTGGACAGCGGTGGAACATGCAAAGGGGAAGCTGACATGGAGGAAATGGTCTGGCCACAGTTGTACATAAGCTGAAGCGTGCGAACCTCAAATACGGTTTGTTTGGGTTTTTTGTTTTGTTGTTTTCAACAGTCCCTTTTTTCTTTTTTCTTTTTTTTTCTTTTTTAACATTTACTTATTGTGTGTGTGTGTGTGTGTGTGTGTGTGTGTGTGTGTGTGTGTGTCTCCTCTGGATTCCTCTAGCCTGCACAGTCCCAATCAGCTTTCCCTTAGGCCTCCCATTCTGCCAATGGTCCCTGCCCAACAGATATTCTGTGTTCACATTGGCCTGAAAGCTGTGCTCGGAGTGAGCATCTGAAGGGAAAGGTCAGGAAGAACACTGCGCCCTCGCTGTGACTGAGACCCCAAGACACAGTGACCTTGGGAGGCTGAGAGGGACAGGGACCAGACTTGCCGCCACTACGGCACTTCCCTGTGGGCTCTGGTTCAAGTGGAGCCTGTACATCAGGGAGAACCTGAGCGCCTTCCTTCTTCTCTGGCAGTTCTGATTCTAGTGAGGAAGAGACGGGCCCTGGGGGCTGCTTGACTGCCTCACTCATTCCCTCCCTGTGTGTCATACTAAAACAGTGTCAGTTCAGGGACTGGTGCTCCTGTGACTTCCTCAGGGGCTCTGTGACAATTCTCAAATTGTTAGATGCACTTCTGTGTTAGTTCCAACTCTATCAATTTTCGTGATCAAAATCAGGATGAATAAGGTGCCCCTAAGAGAACACAGCAAACTTAGGAAAAACTTGCTTGTGATTACAGAACATAGAAAAATCAAAGAAGGGGGCGTGGGCATTAGGGGAAGGGTATTTTATGAGGAAAATGGGAAAGGTTGTAGCTGATTCATCCTATGAACTGCAGGGAATGGAAATGGAGAAGGTTACTATGTATCTTTCATCAGGATCCTGTGAGGGGTATGTGTGAGTGTGTGTGTGTGTGTGTGTGTGTGTGTGTGTGTGTGTGTGTGTGTGTGTAAGTTACTATGTAACTTTCATCCGGATCCTATAGTTAAGTATGTGGTCAGAGAACAATTTGTGGAAGTCTTTTCTTTCTATCACACCGGTCCTGGAGATCGAACGTGTGTTATCAGGTTTGACAAAATCACCTTTACCTTCTGAGCCATCTTGCTGGCCCTCAAATATAGTTTCTAATGATCATTTACTATCATTTTTATGAAAACATGAATGTCAGTAAAAATTGATGTTCCATTACAGTACTAAAATGCTATACTCATATATACTTTTGATTTCTCAGAACAAAACAGAAAGTATGTTGTTTTTAATTGTTAGCTTGACTGGATTCAGAAACATGGAGGTCATTCCTGAAACATTGTATTTATGAGGGCATTTCCAGAGACAATGCCTGACTGAAGTGGGAAGACAGACCTTTAATGCAGGCAGCACCAGCTGCGGGCTTGGATCCAGAGTTCTGGTGTTCCCACTTTGGTTTCCTGCTCTGCGGAGATGTGAGCCAGCAGCCTCCTGTTGCTGCAGAAAAGAGTGGGTCCTGGAGCCTGCATGCCTTCCCTGCTGATAGGTTCTGTCAAGTCCAGGCAGTCTTCTCCTTTATTGGCCAGGTATTCTCCCACAGCAATGGCAAAGCGACAAATACACAGGTCATTAGTACATGATAAACTAATTCTGAAACCAAGCATAAACACTTACTATAGCAAAGATAAATTCTCCCACCCCCACCACAAATTCCTCAAGAACATACACAAAAATTTCAACTTGATTGCCAATTGCAAAAAAGTAACTGACCCGTGCCTTGTGACAGAGAGCCTCCAACGATTATTTAATTTAAGAGACTCAAGGTACAGGGGCAATGCTAGGAAGACAGATGAAGGGAGGACGATGTCCTGCTCATGCCCTCTTCATGGTGCACAGCACATGGCATTCTATAACAGAGATGAATGAGTGACGAGAAAAAAAATCATAGTCATAAGCTACTAAGAGAAGGAATATAGAAGCAAATACTTATAAAGGTGATGCATGCAGTGAGAAAATACCTAGAACACTGTTTTAGAAATCACACACACACACACACACACACACACACACACACACACACGCACATGCACACACACGCACAGTACCATCTTGGCTTGATTAGCAGGATGTAATTCCATACTGAGTGTTTGACTAGGGACCAGAGAAAAGTTGAAAGGAATTCCTCCATTTCACGTTTTTGTATTGTTTGGATTCTTTTTTAAACTGCAAGTATTTGTTATTATGATAGCATAACAAAACAGGTTTATTTTGAGGCTATGAAAAAAAGCAAGAGGAAAGAGAGCATGAAAGACAAAGACATGGAACTAAACATTCATATTATTGAATAATGAAACCAGAGAAGACAGCAAGGCAAGTCGGGATAACTTAAGCAAACAGGCCTGGGGAGAGAGCCCAGTAGGCAAAGCGCTTGCAGTGGAAGCATGAAGACCTGAGTTCGGATCCCCTAGAACCCAGAAAAAAGCCACCCCATTGTAGTGCAAATCTGTAATCTCCTTAATGAGGGGATGGAGACAGGTGGAGCCTGGCATCTTGTTGGTCAGGTCCAGTGACTGTTCTTGTCTCTGAAATAAGGCAGAGAGTGATAGAGGAAGATGTCAGACATGGACATCAGCCCTACTGTAGCTGGAGAGTTTCTCTCCAGATCCCACCAAGCCCTGGCAGTCCCGCAGCCCACTTATAAAATAAACACACAGACGCTTATATTATTTAAACTGTTTGGCCTAATGGCTCAGGCTTCTTGCTATCTAGTTCCTAGATCTCAAATTAATCCATATCTATTAGTCTGTAAGTTGCCACGTGGCTCGTGGCTTACCGGTATCTTACATCTTGCTTTTCATGGTGGCCACTGGCAGCGTCTCTCTGCCTCAGCCTTCCTCCCAGCCTTCTCCTCCTCCTTGTCCCACCTACACTATCCTTCCTGCTTGGCTACTGGCCAATCAGCGTTTTATTTATCAATCAATCATAGCAACATATATTTACAGCATATAGGACATCCCACAGCACCCTACACACACACACACACACACACACACACACACACACACACACACACACAGCATTCACAGCAAAGTGTATGTGCAAATACATGTGCATGTGTGTGCATAAACCACACACACACACACACACACACACACACACACACACACGGAATTAAGGAAGTGATTCTATAGGCTTTACTACCCAGAAGAAAGCAGCTCACATTCCAGCATGTCCTATTTGAGATTTGTTATTGGCATGATTCAGGAAGAATTGTGCATGTTGACCACAACATCAGATGCAGAAAGTCTGTGTGGACCAGTTTAATAAGAAGCCAAAAAAAGCACAGAAAAGAGGGTGACCTCAGTGGTTCATAATACTAAACTGTGAAATTGAAGAGAAGCCAGGGAGGAAATAAAAGGTGGTGTGGTTTAGAAACAGGTATTTTTACTATTGTTTTAAGTTTGATTTCATGTACACAGGCGTTTTTCCTGCTACATGTCAAGGTAGCACCACTTGTGTGCCTGGTGTGCCCGGAGCTACAGTTCGTTGGGGGTTGCCATGTGGGTGGTGGGAATTGAATCTGGCCCTTCTGGAAGAGCAACAGGTGTTAGTAAACTCTGAGCGTTTCTCTCGTCCTGAGTGAGGTACAAGAAAATAAGGACAGAATATAAAGGAGAGCATTTCTTTGGATGACTAACAAGAAAGACGAATACTTCAGACAGGAAAATATGTGGGAAAACCATCAAGGTCAGAATGAATCAAAACAGGAGGCTGTGAACAGCAGAGAAAAGGAAAGAGTTTCCCTGGAGAAGCCCCTGCTGTGATCAGTGTATGGAAGATGCTACTCCATGCCTAGAGCGCCACCTTGCTGACATGTACGAAACTGAAGTCTTACTTGAAATCTTCACCAGCACCCTTGGTGGAAAACTGACTGCACTCATCATCTGTCTCCGCCCCCACCCCATCTTTGCTAATTTCCCAGCCCCAGCACGTGTTCTCTTAAAGTTCTGACGGAACAAAACGGTTACTGAAAACAAAGTTTTCTTTCTCTGCAAAGTCAGGTGACTTCCTACGAGCCAATGTGGCTGTGAGCTTTTGGAAGCAGATGTTTTGTTTTGTCATAAAAGGCTAAGACGCCGATGAGGAAAATGTAGGATCCAAGAATGTTAACAAAGCCACCAGACTGCAAAACTGGAACTGAAATCAGTGGTCATGGGTAGCTGTCCTATTACCCATCTTGCAGCTAGACCTAGAAGTCACTTACAGTTCACCAGGATCCAAAAGGAAAATGTGGATCCATCACGCAGTTCAACAAGGTAGATACCAATTGTCTGCATATGTGTATTTCAACATATAAAAATAAACCAATTCTTAAATTACGTCATATATTGAAATGTGCCTTTATGTATAAAATAAATAAATAAGCATTTAACAGCTACTGTGAATCCTCCTTAGCCCCGTGGTCTCCAGCTCAGACATCTCTTGCCCTCTTTCTCTCTCCCATTTCTTCCTTCCTTCCTTTCCTCCTCCTTTTTAAGGTAGTGTCTCCCTTAGTGAGGCTGGTTTCAAATTCCCTGCATGCCAAAAACGACCTTGAACTTTTTTTTTTTTAACTTTTATTGATTCTTTTCAGATTTTACATCATGCATCCCGATCCCGCTCATCTCCTCATCCTCTCCCCAGCCCCCCGAGTCTACCCTCTGCCCTTGCAACCTCCACGCCAAAAGAAAACAAAATTTAATTTGAAAGAAAAACCCAAAACCAAACCAAACGGAACAGAAAACAACCACCCGACCAAAACAAAACAAAACAGACTCTCCTCGTGAAGCTGTGGTGTGGCCCACTGAGTCACACAGTTCACCCTTCAGTCCTTTCATTTGCGCTTTCAAGTGTTCATTGCCGTGAGTCGTTGGGCTGGTTTGAAGTCTCTGGCTTCTGCTACACCGTCGATCACCGGGGCGCCTCTCAGATATCCTGTTGTTGTCCTGTATCGTGGAGATCCTGCAATTTTGGATCTGTAGGTTCGTCCCCTTCACATGCTCCAGCACTTCGTAGATGAGGGGGATGCTGGGGTGGGCTAACTCATAGCCCTGGTTCTGGGCCTCGGTGGTAGCTGGGCCGGTCAGCTTGCCAGCTTTCCCCCATTGTCACTACCGAGGTGAGTTCTCCAGCACTGCCTCAGCCAACCCACCCAGTACAGCCTGCAGCAGGGAGCGGGGCCAGTTCTCCTGCTCTCAGGCCCTCATGTCCAGCTCACTCACACTCGCACCTCCAGGGCCAACTCCACTGTCATGCCCAGGCGCCGGATGGTATTTGGTTGAGACCTGCCTCTGACAGCCTCATAGCGTAATGCCAAGCTGTGGCTGTTGCTGTGTTGTGGCCCGGGGCTAGAGTCCCTGGGCAGTTCTTGAGTCCTGACCCCACCATGCTATGAGCCGCATGGTACCGCAGGAAACTGTGACTGTGTTGGAGCTCTAGAGTGACCGTGAACTTCTGATTCTTTTGTCTCCATCTCCCAAGATGGTGCCATCGTGCCTGGTTTATGTGGTTCTCGGGACTGAGCCCAGGACTTCATATATGCTAGGTAAGGACTCACCAGCCCAGCCACATCTCTAGCTCTCTACAGTGGGTGACTCTTTGGAGTGAAGCTCCTGGACTAGCACAATTGATCCTCTCCAAGGGCTATCTGGAAACCATCCATTTCATTTGTTTGGGACTCAGTTTGTAGCCAAATACAGAAAGATGAAGAAGCAAATTCTCTTGGTTAGCTTCAGCTGCCAATGTGACGCAGTCCAGAGTTATCTGAAGGAGTCTCAGTTGGAGGATTGCTTCAATCTGACTGAGCTATAGGCATGTCTGGGGGACATTTATTTTCTTAATTGCTCACTGGTTTAAGAGGGCACACCACGGAGAGAGGGCTCAGCAGTTAAGAACACTGACTGCTCTTCCAGAAGACCTGGGTTCAATTCCCAGCATCCACACAGCAGCTCTCTGTCTGTAACTCTAGTTTCAAGGGATCCAACACCCTCACACAGACAATGGAGATACCAATACACATAAAATAAAAATAAATCTTAATAAATAAATAAATTTTGGCTGTGGAGTCTCCATGGGATTGGACTAGGCCCTCTGGACACAGAAGACGGTTGTTTGGCTCGAACTGTTTTGGGGGCACCCAGGCAGGGGGATCGGGATCTGTCCCTGGTGCATGGGCAGGCTTCTGGGAATCCGGTGTCTGTGGTGTGACACCTTGCACAGCCTTGGTGCAGTGGGAAGGGGCTTGGACACGCCTAGACTCAGAGAGCTGGGCTCTGCTGACTCCCCATGGGAGACCTTGATTTGGGGGATGTGGGGTGGCTTGGAAAAGAGGGCTGGGGGATGGGAGGATGGAGGAGGGGAGGTCTGTGAATAGCATGAGGAGTAAGTAGAAAATTTCTTAATAAAGAAAAATAAAATAAAAATAAATAAATAAATAAATAAATAAATAAATAAAATTCCATGCTTTTGACTCTTTTTTCTTCCAAGAAAAAAGTATGCCTGATCTTTTTGGTTACAACAAAAAGAAGATGCAATTAAATATTGTCTGCAGCTGACGTGGCTGTAAATGATATTGCCTGGATTGCGTGAAAGCAACTATGCTCGCAACCCACATTTGGTTTACAGTCTTAAAGCTACCCATTGTAAGAGGTGACTGCCTTGGGTAGACAAATGCGGTATTGTAGCCTCAGTTTGGTGGTGTCAGAGCTAGGTCTGAGCACTTTCTGGCATGTTAGACATAGCTTACAAATATATTGGCAGTAGGCTTAAGCAAAGAATCCCACCCTTCCCATTACAGTATTAGTTTTTAGATGTTGCTCAAAAACTCAGAGAGTCATTTTTTCAATATTTTCCAAAGTGAATACTTTCTTTATACTACTTTCGTATTTTTTTGTATGCTAAGTCATTTTTGACCCACTCATGTCAGAGGTTACACTTCCTTAGTATTTCTGGATCTGTCACCTAAACAACAGCTCCTTCCTACTCACACAGGTGAAGGTTGTGCAGTTTCTTACTAGAAGTTACATCAAGTTTCTCTTTCAAATCATCCCCATGTTACTTTAAGAACATAACACATAAATCTCCAATTTGATCATATCATTGCCCTCTAAAATCCCTTAATGATAACTATGTTTCCCACACAATAAAATCCAAGCCTCTTATGATGACATAACACATATTTCATTACCCAACTCGGCCAGTGATTGCGAATTGTACTCCCATGAAGTCTGATTTAGACCTGTACCATACAAAATAAGCACAGAGTGATCCAATCATACCAATTCTTTCTTGTCATTACAATCTTTTTGGCTTTGTGTTTACTGCTATTCATTTAATCCGGTATGGTCTGCCATGGTAGCTTGTCCCTCAAATGTCAATCTTCTACTAGTCTATTAAGTTTCAATGTAAATGTAATTCTCTGTGGGAAAAGTTCATTAATAATTTCTGATGAATTAAAAAAAAAAAAAAGAGGGCATACCACCACGGGCAATACTACCCCTAGCCAGGGAGTCCTGGCTATGTAAGAAAACTAGCTGAGCAGAAGCTAGAGAGTGGGCCAGTAAGCAGCTTGCTCCCCCAGTTCCTGCCTCTGCTACTGCTTGAATTTCTGCCCCAACTTGCCTTGGTGATGGATTGTGATCTAGAAGAAAAAAAAAAGACTGGCCTCCCCGAGCTGCTTTCGGTCATGGTGTTTATTCCAGCCACAGAGAGCAAAGTGGGACGGGAGGTAAATGACCAGCAGACAATGGAAGCGGTTCCCTGTGTTCTCTGAGTGTCTGTGTGGTTACAGCCCTTGGCTGGGCTGCAGCGTCACCAGGCGGAGGAGAAATGGCGGCTGGACAGAGCATTAATACACGTTTGATGGATAAACGAAGAAGGGGTATGCGCTGCTAGAGGGAAGGAGTGAGAAAGACTTCAAAAGACAGCTTAGCAACAGTGACATTAAGTTGCTGTAGATAAAAGTTGGCTATTGTGCAACGCTTTTTAATGGAAAATACTTGTATGATTTAGTAACATCAAAATGTTAATTTCAGAGATGAGAAGGGCATTGAGGAAATAGAGACAGCAGCAGTGAAGAGTTCCATCTCTTTGCTTCTGTTCTGCCTGTGCTGTTTTCCAGCTGGGGTGATGACTAGCCCATTCCTGTCAGACACTGCGTTTGCCGTAGCCAATGCTGATGACGTTTCCTGACCCAGCAGACACAACAGACTGTAGCAGCCCGGTTTCTACTCTCACTTCTCATCTGTTCATGCTGAGTCTTTAGAAATCTGAAAGTCTTACGGTTAGGAGTTTACCAGCTGTGATTTCACAGTGCAGGGGGATGGGGGATGCTTTAGTTACTTGAGATCCCCTGTCTCATCAGCATTGATCTCCTCAACTCACAACTTACCACGCCTTTTCATTGGCAGTGTTCCCAACTGCGCTATGGTTTATTCCACAGTTGAATTTTTTCTGAGATTTGGGGGTTTCATTCCTTGCTCCTGTTGACTGTAGTTTTGCCTCGACCATTATTTGTCATGAGTACTGAATAGCTACAGGGCAGCTTCTGACTTCATTTCCTGCTGGGTCTCTGCTCTGTGCATGGTCACTTGCTGTGGGATGTTCTCTATGCTGTGAATGTGTTGCTCTGATTGACTGATAAATAAAAATGCTGATTGGCCAGTAGCCAGGCAGGAAGTATAGGTGGGACAAGCAGAGAGGAGAATTCTGGAAACAGGAAGGCTGAGGAGGAGACGCCAGCCCGCTGTCCAGGGAGCAGCATGTAACAGGCACACAGGTAAAGCCCAGAACACGTGGCAACATATAGATTAACAGAAATGGGCTGAGTTTAAAATGTAAGAGCTAGTCAATAGTTAGCCTGAGCTAATGGCCAAGCATTTTTAATTAATATGAGCTTCTGAGTGATTATTTTATAAATGGGCTTTGGAACTGCGGGGGCCCGAGTGGGACTGGAGACAACTTCAGCTACAGTCACTAGTGACTGAGTGTCTTGACTTGTCTTGGGTTGATCTTGTGCATGGTTACAAACCCCAATGGGTACAGTTTCCTTGAGATTGTGGTCTGTACCTATAAACCTCAATTAGAACACAATCATAGCTCTAATTCAAGTGATTTGTGTCAACAAGGAATTCCCTCAATTCAAACTGAAAAAGCAGAATTGTGTGGATGAGGGTTGTGGGTAAACATGGAGGATAATCCATATATTACAAGATGATGGATCACAGAAGTATGATAAAATTTGGGCTCAAAAACAGAAAAGGAAAAGAAAACCCATAAAAAATAATAATATGCACATGGGGGAGATTCCTCAGCTGGCAAAAATCCTTGCTTTACAAGTATAAAGACCTGAGTTTTATCCTCATCACCCATAAAACAAAAACAAACAAACAAAAACCCTCCAGGCATGGCGGCATATTTCTGTGCTCCTTAGCACTGGTGAGGTAAAGGTGAGTTCAATTCACAGAACACACATTAGAGAGTTGGAGAGAACCAGTCCCACAAAGATACCCTCTGACCACTACACATGTATCATAACACATGTCTACATACTTCACACACACAACAATAATTTTATTTTAAATCTACAGTTTCATATGTCCATGACTTGGTCATATCTTCAGAAATAAAGAGCACATAGCCAGTACTGAGAAGAGATGTAAAGGGATATTTGCCCTATTGCATTGGGAACATCACCCACTGTAGCCAACCAAACACAAATGTATGTTGTGTTCTTTGTCTCTACTCTTCCTGGCATACATTGGATGGTTTTTCATATGAAGATGATCACATATCGATATCTTAGTGTCTAGTGGAGATGAGAGGGTTAAAAATGATCCAACAGAGCTACTGGTGAATATACCATGTGTATCCACAAGCAGAGTGGGTATCTTGTTAACAGCCTGTTTGTTACTTTCCAAGAGAATTGGTGTTGGAAGGTTTATCAGCTTCATGGGAAAAGACCAAGATCTGCCTGAGACTGTCTCTAAGCTCTTCAGTCTCTCCTGTAATGGGAGACAGTCAGACGCCAAGGTCAACTGCTACAAACATCCTAGCCAGGATGGTCTAGACAATGGAACTGAATGAAGTAGCTGTGAGACACCCTTCCTGGCTCTTAGTGAGCATGATACAGGCAGTGGAGAAGACATGAGGACTTCCCCCAAGCCCCAGCTGTTGGCTTTAGTTTTTGTCATAGTTGAAACGGTATTCTGAATGCAGCATTCATAGCTTCCACAAAGATTTTCACAGACGAATCATTGCTTTTATGTTCATGGGTTATGCAATTCTCTGCAGAATATAACATGATCATTAAATTGAAAACTTATCTCCATACCTAAAGGTTCACAACAGGGCTTGTATGCATGTTTTCTTGCACACTTAATCTGTGTCTTGAAATACAAATGCATTCCCTGAACGGAGTCTCCAGCGTTCAGTATTCTTGGATTGAACGTACTTTTGCCCAATGTGTTTGTTGTCTCCTGGCTTCAGAGGCATCTGTATATTATAAGTGATTAGATTCTGGTCTATTTGAGAATTTGTTTTTCTGCCCTGATTCCTCACTCCTTACACTGAATGTTGTCTTGAGTTTGTAGTAATGTTTTGCTTCAAAGAGAAAGCAGCTGTGTAGGAAAAAAGAGAGAACCTCAGGCTGGGCAATGAGAATGTTTTCATCAGACTGCTTATGAATCTGGGTCCAGTCGTGCATGAAAACCTGTGTATCATCTGCAATTATTATACCAGTTGGAGGTTTGAGCAGAAGAGCAGACAGGCGGGCCGTACAACAGCAAGCACTTGACATTTTAAATGCTCCTGATATTATAGCACTGACATTTCATTTTTCATATCCTTTCCCTCCAAAATGAAATGATGAATGGGATTCCTTGACGGGTTAGCACTTCTAAGTTTTGCGTCCTCTACTGCAGGCCCATTAGCACGTCTGTCAATGAATGGCTTTCTTATGGAAACACCTCAGAGGCTTCCAAGACCACATGTGAGCCATCTTTGTGTCAAAGGCTTCCTGATTATGCTTTCATATTCAAATGAGAGTTAAAGCACCCCACCTGGGAAAACTGAAGAGACTGGGCTGGACTGTCTTTTATACTTACTAATGTCAATGCAGATAGAGATGAAGATGGAGGTTGGAATGAGAGATAAAGGACAGCAAAAATGAGCTATAAGGAGTAGAAATATCTTGGGGATTTTTCTTGTAGCTGGAATTTTTCCTGTGTCCTGACTGGTCCTGCAGCCACTCAGACCCAAGTAAACACACAGAGGCTTATATCAATTATGAATTGCATAATGTCAATTTTCTTGCTAGCTAGCTCTTATAACTAAACTCAGCCCATTTCTATTAATCTGTATGTTGCCACGTGTTCTGTGGCTTTACCTGTGTGCCATTACATGCTGCTCCCTGGACGGTGGGATGGTGTCTCCTCTGCCTCTGCCTTTCTTCTTCCTGCCTCTCTCCTGAATTTCCCACCTGCCTCTAAGCTGCCTTGCCATAGGCCAAACAGCTTTATTTACCAACCAACCAGAGCAACACATATTCACAGCATACAGAAAGACATCCCACTGCACTTTCCCTTTTCTGTCTAATCAAAAAAGAAGGTTTTAACTTTAACATAATAAAATTACATATAATAAAACAGTTACCAAGCAAGAATCACAGTTACAATATCTAGTCTATTTGTATTTTGCAAAATTAAAGAAAATATTCTATCATCTATCCTGTATTTGTGGCATAGTTGGCTGACTGTCCAGGCAGCTGGCTATTTCTGTCATAACTCACATTTTTTGAAAGTCACCTGTTTGCACTTTCTGTTTTACTAGGTAATAGTATTTCCTTCTCGGGTCTCTAAAGGAGTTGAAGATTGGATAGTTATAGTTTTCCTTGTTAAGAAATTCAGAAAAGAAACTCACTAAAGATGTGTAAAGTATATAAATTTGAGAGACATCATAAGATAGTTTTCAGTTGGTAATATATGATAGGATAGAAAGTGAATTAGGTGTATTTTGGACTTAACAAAATAGGATAGATAATGGAATATTTTTGCTGAATTTGTCAAATGCAAATGGACTAGACATTGTTTATGTATTTATTGCTTGTATATATTGTATATAGTTATTGTGCTTATTGTATATAATTTTTCCTATATTAGTTATAAACTTTTTTATTTAGACAGAAAAAAGGGAAATGTGATATTTTATCTGTGTCCCCCAACAAAGTTTATCTGAGGATCACAAGAAAAAGCCAGCCACTATATTAAACATAGAAGTCAGGCAATGGTAGCACACACCTTCAATCCTAGCATTCAGGAGGCAGAGATCCATCTGGATCTCTGTGAGTTCAAGGCCACACTGGGAACAGAGCCCAGCATGTTGGCATGTCCCTTTAATTCCAACACTAGTTAACCATAAAGATCTGGAGGTCTGTACAGACAGGTAGGAAGTGACAGTGCTGGACAAGAAGAGGAAGTGATATAGCTGTGTGGAGAGAGGAAATGAGTTAGCAGAACAGAAAGGCATATAGGTGTGGGTATACAGGAAGTAGGTCTCTTTGGAGACTGAAGGTCGGAAAGGTGAGGTTGGCTTTGGCTTGTCCTTTTCCTCTGATCTCTCAGCTTTAACCCCAATATCTGGCTCCATGTTTTTAGTTTAATAAGACCGTTTAAGATTCATGTTACAATGCTGAGAGATAAAAGACAGTAAAAATGAGCTATAAGGAGTAGAAATATTTTAGAGATTTTTCTGTCCTTAAATATTATGCAAGGATTCACTGTGATGCCCATACTGTATAATAAAGTATGTCGACATGAAATGATCACAGGTGAAATAAACTGAGAAAAATTCCTGCAACCATATGATAAAATTCTATTTTTTTGTAAAATGTAGGTTACTCATTGGATTTTGTGCATCCTGGCAGTGGAAGTTAAAAGAGAAACACTATTATAAGAGCCAGAATATCAGCGAGACAAACAATCACAGAAAGTTGCTGTGTTGTCAGATGTCTGTCTCAAACTGTCTGGGGTCCAGTGAATCCCAGAGATTTGCAGATACAATGTTTTAGGTAATATTAAAATAGATAATTTTATCCGCAACAAGGAGACAGCGAGCCACAGAGCAAATGGGGCAAAAAAAAGGACTCAACCATCCTTGCTGGGCTGGGGCTGCTACTGAAGCCAGGTGGGCAGGAGCAGGAAGGGCACATCCCTCTGTCTGCTGCTGAGAAGTTTCCTTCTAGTACTCTCTGCTTCCATCCCCCAGGGGGCTGAGTGAGACAGGGAATGCCTGGCAAAGGAGAAATGTTGGCCTGTGAGCCCAGGTCAGCTCACAGGGCCAGTGAGGGAGGAGGGCTATGACCGAGAGCTTGCCCTGTAGTGGTGGGGTTGATTAAGCAGGTTGAATAGAGTCCTATGGATATCCGTTCCACCCAGAGTTACAGACTAACAGTGTCTTAGTCTGGTTCATCCCTAGCTTTCTGTCCACCTTGTGTGCAGAACCCTGGAGCCCCAGTGTTTCCTAGGCTCCAGGGTCCATCCTAGACCCCCTCAGCCCCTCTTCCCTTGGAATCATGACTGGCTCATGAAGTTCACTGAGATTCCTTTCTGGTTTTCCTTAGGTTCCACCTCTTGGATTTCCAAAGTCTATTTAGTGTACAGTACTGAAGGCTCACTCCAGGTCTTCATCTATAAACTGATTTGAAGCATCTGTGGAGGAGAGGCCCAGGGGTGCTCACTTTCCATCACAAAGAATAGCTTCATGCTGTCCATGAGGAGGGCCCACACAGTCCACATAGTGCTGTGGGATGTTCTGTATGGCAAATGTGTTGCTAATTAGTCAACAAATAAAACACTGATTGGCCATTGGCTAGGCAGGAAGTGTAGGCGGGACAAGGAGGAGAATAAAGCTGGGAAGTGGAAGGCTGAGTCAGAGAGACACTGCCAGCCGCCACGATGAGAAACAGCATGTGAAGATGCCAGTAAGCCACGAGCCATGTGGCAATGTATAGATTAATGGAAATGGATTAATTTAAGCTGTAAGAAAAGTTAGCAAGAAGCCTGCCATGGCCATACAGTTTGTAACCAATATAAGTCTCTGTGTTTACTTGGTCGGGTCTGAGTGGCTGTGGGACTGGCAGGTGAGAGAGATTTGTCCTGACTGTGGGTCAGGCAGGAAAACTTTAGCTACAACATAGTACTTCTGGGCTGACTTCCTAGGAAACTGCTTTGGTGAGTTAGGATAGAGAGAAGTTCCTAGAAGTTTGTCAAAAACAAAACAAAGAAACAAACCCAAAAATTACATCTATTTCATAACTTTTCATGAGAGCAGGCCTACGAAGATAAGTTTGAAATTTATGGATACAAAAATTAAGTTAGCTCATGATTAGAGTAAGACTGCATCTCCCTCTACTCCTCACCTCATGCCTATCCCCTCCCCTCCCACCTCCAGACACCACCCCATTCCCTCACGCTCCAACCTCAGCCATACTGCCCCCATGCTGTCTGCAGTTTAGCTTCGGGGTACTGGGTCTAAGGAAACACCTCAGATCTCATGGGATTTCATGCTGCTTCATTGATCCAGGATCCCTTAATTATTTTCCTGTTGTGAGCCGATGCTGGCAGGAAGGCAAGGAAGGGAAGGCTTACACTTTGAGAGGATCCAGACCATCATGGCAGAGAAAGTGTGGAAGAAGAGGAGGCTGCTGGTCATCCTGTGACCACAATAGGAATGCAGAGAGACCAGACAGGAAGTAGGTCCTACCACTCAGTGACTCATCTCCTCCAGAGAGACTCTACTTAAGGTTCCACAACCTTCCAAAATGGCACCAACAGCTTTGGACTGAGTGTTCAAACACATGAGCCTATAAAAGACTTTTCACTTTCAAAACAGTGCACATGTTTTAAAGTATTTCTTTTCTTCAGATTATAAGCTTTGAGTAGATCCTACTGCCCAGTGACTTAATGTTTATCCAGTGTTATGGTGCTTAGTCAGAACTCTATGAACTTGCTTCTTTTATGGTTCTTGAGTAACAACTTCACCAAGAGCTTCCATGTATATGAAGAGTTCCCAGTATACAAAGAGTCCAAAGTGACCTTAATACTCTCTGACCTCCATTTATCAAAGAGCAGTGATCCAATCAGAATCACATCCCTATTCGATTAAAAACTAGACTCTTCAATGTATTTGCCTGTCTTACTCCCATAATTCATTGGTGTCTGCAGGGAAGATTATACTGGAAAAAGAAATATGAAGATGGTGATACTAAGGGATCTGATGACATTTGTTTTATGAAAATGACACTCTTAGAAAAAGCAATAACTGTTTCCCTGATTTCTATAGAGTTGAAGATACACAGGAAGCAGATAGCCTGATTCATTGGTCCAACAGGTGGAGAAATAAGGGAAGAGAGATGGTAAGAATGAAGAGGCATCTGGCCTAAGACCAGGACAAGCCATGTGATGCAGTTTCTTCTCCACCCAGGTCAGTGACTGGTAACCAGCTGTCCCACAGTTAAGGCTTGTATCCTCCCAGCACCAACAAAGAGCATTCCAAACCCAGAGTGGTATCTGCCGCAGGTAGGAGACCGAATGTGGTTTAGGTAGGGCCAATGTTACATTAATTTTTCTTTCCAAAATGAATTGGAATAAAAGTAATTGGGGAAATATATGAGAAAATATGCTTTGTGTAAAATAGAATTTATGGCTGAAAAACAGTAATTTAAAGAAATACGTAGTACATCAGAGAAATAACATGAGAGCTGGGAGAAGTAGCTTTCCTCTCCCCAAACTTATATTAGAATAACCTTTAAAAGTGAAAATGAAATACAGGAAAGCCCTGACATTTAAAACCTAGCTAAGGTTTCATGCTTGCTGGGGAAATCTAAATCATTAAAACCCAGTGGACAGGGAATAGATTTTTCAGTACTCAGAGTTTGTTTCTGGGGACAGCTGTAACTAGACAAAACTAGACGCTCAAATTAAACCAACAGACAGAAAACTTTCTCAGTGAGATGACTTACAACATTGAGAAATGTACATAGGGCGGTAGAATTGCTCTGGGGAGAGAACTAAGCTGAGTCCCAGGTCTGGGTTCTTCTGATCTTTGACCCTGAGCCTTGGTCTTCTTCTTTCTAAAGTGAAATGATCAATCTCTGACATTCCCCTTCCTCTGATTGTATGATAGCCCAACTCAACGAGATGTTCATGGTGGAAGGTATAATGTAAATTTAAGAACAATAATTTGCTCATGTTTGAATAAAATTACAAAACCAAGGTATTTGGTTTCAATGACTTGGCTTATTGTTTCTTTTGTTGTTGTTGTTGTTTGTTTGTTTCTAGAACCCTTTAAAATTTTAATTAATTTTCATTTTATCTATGTTTTACAAATTTCATGTATTATATTTGTATATTTTTATCATATTCTTTTCCATCCCACAACTCTTCCCAGATCCTTTCCTACTTCTTACCCACCAAACTTCATCTTATTTCTCTTTCTTAGGAAACACACACACAAAAGAAAGAAAAAAACTACTAAAAAACATGGAGTCTGATTTGTGTTGGCCAGCTACTCCTGAGCATGAGCCAGCTCTGAAGTGCAGTGGATATACCCAAGGTCACGCCACTGAGGAAAACTGATTTTTTTCCCTCTCCTAGCAGATATCATTTGAGACTAGCTTCTTGCCTACGTGTGGGACCTCATGCCTACTTCCCCTCCTCCACGATGGAATTTTGTCTGGAGTTACTTTGTGCAGGTCTCCTGCATGCTGTATCAGCCTCTCTGAGCTCATATGTACGTCTGCCCTGTTGTGTCTGGGAAATGCTGTCTTTCAGACCCTTCGTCTCTATAGATCCCAGAGACTTCTTTTATTGCTTTAGAATCTTGTGGCCAATGAATCTTTGCTCCTTAAGAGCTCTTACCTGAAGTTGCTAGCTGCTGTCCCTATACAGAAGTCTTCTTTGCTCTACTGTTATGGAATGCTAAATGAGTGACAGGGTGCCCACACAGAAGTCACCTGGAAATCCTTTTCCAAATGAAAAGAAAATGTATTGCCCCAGTATGCAATGTGGTTCCAATACTTGACCACCGCATGTTCTTTGTGAGAGCACCATCCTTTGGTTGCCATGGAAATGACCAGAGTATACCCACACTCTATTTCTTGGCATTGACCTTTAAAGAACGTTGAGACCATGGAGTCATGAATATTGCTTTTGTAAGATACAGAAAAAAAATTGCAGATGAACTTGTTTGCATTTGTCCTACATGTATGACTCTAGCTAAGTCATTTTTGCCAAAGTCTTCCTCAGTTTCCATGTTAATGAAGTCAGATTAAAATACTTGTGGAATTACTGTAAGGTGGCATGAGATAACGTCTGTCTCCATCAGCAGGGTCTTGTCAGGCTATTACTGCATGCTTAATGAATGTCATATCTATACATTTTAGGATCTTTAAGCTCTGAAGCAGATGAAGCTATGGGTGTTTCCTGGGGAACGCTTCCTCATCTGGGTAGGAGGCCACGTGCAGACGTGTCCTGGACACTTTAATCTCTTGTGAGCTATTTTAACTGGCCCTAGCGAGCTCTGAGTAAACAACAGCCTGATAACTGTTATCTCTGGATAGACAAAACCTTTTAGATGCCAACAGCCCCCAAATTATCACTTGCCCACACATTTAAGCTGTCCCCTGTGCTCTTCAAATGGTAATGGGCCCTCCCTCACTTTCAGGAAAAAGTCTTTGAATAGGATGCCACTCTTGGCTTCTATTCCAGCATGGGTGTCCAGATCATGAATTCTTATTATCATATGATCTCTTGAATAATTCTTATTAATACCATGCACCTCTGTCTCTGTCTCTGTCTCTGTCTGTCTGTCTGTCTGTCTGTCTGTCTGTCTCTCTCTCTCTCTCTCTCTCTCTCTCTCTCTCTCTCGTCTGTCTGTCTTTCTCTCTCTCTCTCTCTCTCTCTCTCTCTCTCTCTCTCTCTCTCTCTCTCTCTCTCTCTCTCTGTATGTGTGTGTGTGTGTGTGTGTGTGTGTGTGTGTGTATAGCCCAGAGGTTGATGTCAAATGTCTTCCTCAATGGTTCTCCACCTTGCATTGAGTCTGGATCTCCCTCTGACACCCAGAATTTACTGACTTGGCTAGTCTGATTAGCCAGCTTGTCCTGAGGATCACTGGCTCAGTTTCCTGAGGGCTGGAGCTACAGGCAGGCTGCCAAAGCTGCCCGCATCTGTGTACGGTCTAGAGATCAGAACTCAGGTCTCCATGCTTGTTCAGCACGTACTTTACCTACCTAACCATCCCTCTGCTCCCATTTTGTGCTTCTAAAGGAGAGATCTAAAATATATAGTATCAAAAAATACATATCAAAGCTAGTAGTTATTTATTAAGATGCTTGGCACATATGTAAATATTATGTCTGCCCTATAATATATGTTTCTGAAATTGGTATATATGAGAAAGTTAAGTAAAAGTGTACTCAGAACTTGATGTCTTCCTCTACCCACGTACCTCCTCTACTCCAAGTCTGTTTGGGGATGTATTATCGTCTGTCTGGGCTATTGCAGCACGATGCTAACTCATGTTCATTCCCAACCTTGTCCTCTCTACTGTCTGTTTCCAATGAGCAGCCAGTGATACAAAGCACAAAGCAGATCTCAGCATACAGAACACTCCAGTGTCCACCTACTCTCAGAGGAACATTGCAAGTTCCTGGATGGGATCCAGGGCTTTCTATAACCTGCCTCTCTCTTCCTTCCTCATAAATTCACTGCAGATACTGAACCTCTTAGCTTCCTTTACCCTCATTAACCACATTGGTTGCTTTTCTTTCTACAACACCCTAGGCAGAGGCCCTGCCCAGAGACTTGGCTTGTTTATTTATTTATTTTTATGTTCTCCATAGGATGTGTTTCTCCAGATGGAAGTATGGCTTTTTCTCTCATCTTCTTGAAGCTTTTGGTCAACTGTCACATTATTAGTGAGGCTTTTCTTAACCACACATTTGAAAGTGTGCTTTTAACCAACTAGTTTGCATGTATATTTCAAGACGATTATGTGGATTTTGTTCTTCACGCTGTAGGTATAGCATATCTCCTTTCAGGAAAAAAAAATGTTGACAGTGCTTGGGCTGGGGGAGGTCTTAGCCAGGAAGAGTACTTACCATGTAAGCCTGATGACCCGAGTTTTATCCCCAGAACCCAGAGTGGCAGGAGGGAAAAGTGACTCCTAAAAGTTGTTCGTTGAACTTTGCCTACGCCTAAATGGTGTATGCCTGGAACTGATCTCTCAGACACACTAATATGAATAAATAAAATAATGTTTTAAAATGTTGAGAATTCTGGTGTAGAAGGAATATGCCCCTAGACAGAATGATCTGCAATGAGTCAAAGCTAACATCATGTTGGATGGAGGGAGACAGAGGCTCTCTAAGATCTAGAACAAGACAAAAGTGCTCACTTTTACTGCTTCATTAGGTATAATCTGGAGTTGGAGTGGAGCTAGGACAATTAGGTAAGAGAGATAAACAAGACATTTAAGTTGAAAACATGGTGATCTCTACTCAGAAAACCCCAACCAAATTCTAGTAGAACTAATAAATGCACCAACTTTGCCAGATACAAAACCAACATATAAAACCGGTAGTGTTGCCACAATAAACTAATGAGTTGTCTAGAACAGAAAGCAAGAAAGCAATCCCACTTACAAAACTACAAAGAGAGATAGAATACCTAGGAGAAATTTAACTAGAGGTAAAAGATTGTAAATAATTATAAATCACTGATAAAAGAAATTGAATAGACAAAAGATGGAGGTAATATAAAGGTTAATGGACTGGTGGACTTCATAAAGTGTAAAATGTCAACACTATTCAAAGAAATCTACAGATTTGATACAATCTCTCTCAAAGTACCAATGGCATTCATCATAGAACCAAGAAAAGAATTCTAAAGTTTGCTAGAACACCCCTGTCTCTCCACCACCCCCAAACAAAATGCAAACAGCTAATGATATCTTACATAAAAGAGCAAAGTCAGAGACATAAGCAGGTTGGCACACACCTAAAATTAAATCATCAGGGAGCCTACGGCTGGAGGACTGACTTAGTTTAAAAACCAACCTTGGCTAGTGAGTGAGGCTCTGTCTTAAAACCAAGAAAAAAAGAAAGAAAGAAAGAAAGAAAGAAAGAAAGAAAGAAAGAAAGAAAGAAAGAAAGAAAGAAAAGAAAGAAAGAAAGAGAAATGAGACATACACAGAGCGGGGAACTAAAAATATGTTGTCCAATTTCAAATGCATGACAAAGCCATACTTGTTAAAACATCATAATTTTAGGTTCTCTGAAAAGACTAACAAAATTGATAATTCCTAGCCATGATAACAAAAAGAAAAGAGAGAGAGAGATGGAGGTATGTAGCTAGAGTTTTCCTGGTCCTGCCTGGCCCATGGTCAGGACAAATCTCTCACTTACTAGTCCCACAGCTGCTCAGACCCAACCGAGTAAACACACAGAGACTTATATCACTTATAAACTGTATGGCCATGGCAGGCTTCTTGCTAACTGTTCTTATATCTCAAATCAACCCATTTATATTAATCTATAAGTTGCCATGTGGCTCGTGACTTACTGGTATCTTAACATCTTCTCATGGCGGTAGCTGGCAGCGTCTCCCCAACTCAGCCTTCTACTTCCCAGCATTCTCTTCTCTGCTTGTCCTATACTTCCTGTCTGGCTACTGGCCAATCAGCATTTTATTTATACAGAGTGATATCCACAGCAGAGGTAGAATGCTATAAATAGGTATGAAATAGTGAATGTATCAATTTTAAAAAGTAACAAGATAAACAGAACACCTAAATTAATAAAATTAGAAATGAAAAAGGAATGTTACAACAGATTCCAGTGAAACGCAGATCACCAGGGAATACTGTGAAACTTTATATTCCAACATGTTAGAAAATCTAGAAGAAATGGATAGATTCTTAAATGCATATGACTTTCTGAAGGTAGAAATCCAGAGGATAGAAATGATATAAGCAGAGCCACAACAAGCCATGCGATTGAAGCAGTAATTAAGTCTTCCATGAAAAAAGCCCAGGGCTTGATGGATTTACTGCAGAATTCTACCAGACTTTAAAGGAAGACCCAATACCAAAAAACAGAAAGAGAAGCAACAGTACCAAACTCCTTCTACAAACTCAATATAACCTTGATATACCTTGGTATCCAAACTGCATAAAGACACAACAAAAAAGAAAACTGCGGAACAATCTCTTTGATGGACATAAATCATCAATAAAAATTTGCAAGCCAAGTTCAAAATCACATTAGGAAGTTCATACATCTGAACAAGTTGGTTTTATCCCAGGGATGCAAGGTTAATATGATGTTCACAAATTAATAAATGAAATAAATCACGTAAATAGACATAAAGAAATCACTTAGTCATCTCTATAAATGCAGAAAAGGCATTTGACAAAGTTCAGGTACCTTCATGAGAAAAACCCCAAATGAATTAGGAATAGAAGGAATATACCATAACATAATAGGGGTGATATAGAGCAAACTTATGGCCAATATTATATTAAGTGGGGGGAAACCGAAAGCTAATAAAACCACTTAAAGAAGTAAAAGCCGAACTACCATATGCCTCAACTATACCACTTATGAGTGTATTTCCAAAGGACTCAGCATCCTGCCACCTACTTGCACGTGAATGGTTAATGTTACTCTCTCACAACAATAAGGAAGCAGAATCAGCATGTCCATCAACTGGTGAATGGATAAAGAAAATGAAGAACATAAAATACAATGGAATTTTATTCAGCCATAAAGAAAAAGGAAGTTGTGCAATTTGCAGGAAACTTAATATTTTATGAAGTGATATAACTTAGGTTTGGAAAGACAAACACCACGTGTTCTCTCCCAAATATGGATCCTAGTTTCTAACTTAAATATGTGCGCCAACATGGGAGTAACGTTGGTAACATTACAATGTGGGCAACAGTCAGCCTAGAAAGGAGCCCTAAGACTGGGAAATGGATGGGATAAGGGATGAGGTGGAAACAGACAATAGGCAGGTGAATCCTGGAGCAAAGGATTCCAGTAAGGAAACTGGGGGCTCTGAGATAGGAGAGCTGTTGTTAAAAAGACATCAGATAATAGCTGTGGAGGCTGTGGGAGAGAAAAGCAACCTTGGACACCACTGGGAGGAATGGCTAGTAAGGAATCAATGTGAAGGTTCCTCAGAAAATTAAAATACAAAGACCATGTGGCCCAACAGTTCCATTGTAGTGTATACGACCAATGTAATTGAAATTACTTATTCAAAGAACAATGTGCATTATTATGCTCCTTGCAGCACTATTTACCATAACTGAGAAATGGGAACAACCAAAGTATCTATTAACAGGTGAATGGATGAAGACAACCAGACACACACACACACACACACACACACACACACACACACACACACACACACAAAACAAAAACAAAAAAACAAAACAAAACAAAAAAAAACCCCTGAATACTATTCAGCAATCAAAACTATCAAAATCCTCTTATTTATGACGTGGATGTAACTGGAGCTCATCGCGCAACCGAAATAAGCCAGATGGAAAGACAAGTATCTCATGATGTCATTCTTATATGAATATAAAATGTTGATTGCATACAAGTCGAGAGTTGAATGAGGCTGTGGAGTGGAAGGGGGGCAGGAATGAGGCAAGGTTATTACTGTGTGCTAAGTTACAGTTCTGTACGCTATTGCAGAGTGGGGCAGTAACAGATCACAGTGATGTGTTGTATTCTTCAAAATGCTAGCAGAAAGGATTTTAGAGTTCTCACTGCATAGAATGCTAAATGTTTGGAGATATAGGTATGTTTAATCTTGTTTAAACATTATACACCTTAAACACATCTTAAAACATAACATGGTGCCATATTTATGTACCCAGTAAGTCAAATTCAACTTAAGGATGAATAAGTAAAATAAGAACACAACCTTCCCGTTCTTCCTCTCTGTGCTCTTCACATGCTACCCTTACATCATTCCATGTGCTCGTTTCTTATTATGCAGCCCCACTGGGATAGAACTCCTCTCTGTAGACTTCTTGCATTTCAGTTTATCAAGGTATCTCCAGCACTTTCCATCTGCCACACAGTAGGCACTCATGAGATACATGATAAAGAAAACACAAAACTTGCCTATGATCACACATTTAAAAATGGCAGAGCTGAACAGATCCTCTTGCTCTTCTGCAGGTTTGAAATTTCATGCCATCTGTCCCCTCATTCTGTCACACAAATCAGAACGGCAAAATATTTTTTTCTATTATCCTTCAGATTAATTTCCAGAGAACCCCATACAGTCCAGCTAGTGCTTTTACTTAAAAATGCTTTCTAAATTGGCTTTTAAGCAGTTTCTTGAGCACATAAGAGAGTCATAATGTTACATTATCATCCAAGATGCTCTTTGTGTTGATTGTGCGTTTTCTCACCAAAATGGCATTTGTTCATCCAGTCACCTAACGTGACTGCAAATGATCTCTGACTATTTAAAGAAATCACAGTCTATTCTCAAAAATAGAATGATGAGGCTGGAGAGATGCCTCAGAGGCTAAGAGTGCTTGCTGCACTTGCAGAAGACTCAAATTTGGTTCATGTCAGGAGGCTCACAATTGCCTCTAACTCAAGTTCCAGGGGATCCAGCTCCATCTTTGGGTTTCTGTGGACACTTGCACCCATATTTGTGTACATGTACACACAAACACACACACATACACACACAAAATGAAACTATAAAAAAGAATGACATGCCACTGTTGAATGAATAAAGAGAAAGACAAGAAACTCACTCATTAATACAAAGGAGAATCATTGACTTGTGTGTGTGTTTTAATCTGTTGCAAAAATAAATACCTCTGCTACCAGATACTGTATAATTGCTCTATTCTATTTAAGTATTTTGCTGGTATATTTATATAAAATTATTTGACTAAATTTACATATGAAATTTGTTTTGAGAAAAATATAACACAATTCAACTGAACTTTTACCAGTGTAATATTAGCAGTTAAATATAAAGGCCTAGGCATATTTGTAAGTAAAATACCAAGACTTCAGAGATCAAAAGGGTAGAAAACTTGCAAAGGAAAAAATAAAATTGATCTTCAAGGCCACAGGGATTATAAAAACAGCACAGATTAAAACACAAAAATAATTTTACATGTCAAATTTAAAGTTAAAAAATAAGATTTGACATTGGAGGAAGTGGGAAAGCAGATGTAAGAAATTCTTATCAGTTGTTTAGTTTTCTGTAAGTCTAAAATTAGTTTTAAATGTTAAGTAAAAGAATGAATTCCTTGTTTAGTTTTCACTGGTTTCCTTAACTTGCTCCACATCACTGTTGCACATGTAATTACTAGTATTGTCATAATCAGTCTTGGCATCTGGTATTTGCATCTTCATCATGATTATCTTGGCTAGTCAGGATCCTCAGTGTTTCTACAGACAGTGTAAAATCAATTTGTCAATTTCCACAAAATTGCTTTGGGAATTTTCTGCTAGAACTCTACTGGATTGTAGATGAGCTTGAAAGAACTAACAATGAAAAATGAGTGATGTAGCAACAAAACGATGCGTGGACTGCCCAGTGCTAAGCTCCATGGACGCACCATCTGCCCAGTCAGCAGTAATGAGTAAGTTAGATAGATCAGAGCTGGGATCCGCCAAACTCACTGTCTATTCTGATACACATGCAGTGTTGGAATATCCTTTCTGATAACACTATAATCTGCTGTAGAATGAAACTCACAGAAATTGTCTTCTAGATTAAGTCCCACTTTTGCAGACATGTGTAGCCTGGTTTGAAATTCATTGGTGGCTGTACTCCTACCAACTCAGAGCTCCATGACGGGAGTGCATTTCAGTGGAGTACTTGACAGCATGTAGCTCAAAGCAGCTTTAAGTAGAAATGAAAAGAATCTATTCACTTATGTAACTGTATGTTGACAGCTAGACATAAGGACTCATACAAGGGATGATACTGTACCTCTCTGGGTCTCCAATCTCTACATGCCTCCCTGTATATTAACTATATTTTCCTCCAAGTCTTCCCTGAGGTACAAATGAATCTAACACAGTCAATTCTCCATTTAAAAAGGAGAGACTTCCCTCCTACTTTCTCAGCCCACCTGTACCGAAGCTAAATGAAGACTACTTGTCCTGCTGGGCCTTGGCTGCATGGGTCACTGGTCATCAGAACAGAGGGCACAGCTAGCTTTGCCCACATACCCACTCTACCTGACTCTGTGTATATTCTGAAGTTGGAGGCAGGCCACTGAGAACCACCATTGGCTTCACCTACATCTTTCTTTTCTTTTTCTTTTTCTTTCTTTTTTCTTTTTTTTTTTTTGAGGGGGAGGATTTTGAGACAGGGTTTCTCTGTGTAGCCCTGGCTACCCTGGAACTCACTCTGTAGACCAGGTTGGCTTCGAACTCACAGAGATCCACATGTCTCTGCCTCCCGAGTGCTGGGATTAAATGCGTGCATCACTACTGCCGGGCCGGCCACCTACATTTTAAGAATGGGTGTCTCCAAACTTGATATTTTTGCATTTCTTACTTAATGCAGCCATGCAATATTTGTCTTTCTGCGGCTGATTTATTTTGTTTGGCATTATTGTATGTAAACATTAAAAAGAAAAACAGTAAAACTCAATGTATTTCCAAACTGAGACCTGGTCCACAGAAGCGAACAGACCGTATCACTAAACAAGATGAACAGATGGCAAACACGCACACACAAAAGGTAGTCAGTATCATCAGATGCCAGGAAATGAAAAGTCAAAACCACACAAACAAATTGCATGCCTACAGAAATGAAAAAGGATGATGACACCAGGGCTGTGGAGAAACTGGATCCCTTAGAGCTACAATGCAGTGGGAATGTAAATGCCCATACAGAAAACATTAGGGCAGTTTCTTTAAGAAATAAAATAAAATAAAAAACAATAGCAACAATGCCAAAACCAGAAAGAGCAGCAACAGCAAAACCCTCAATTATGTAGCGAGGCATGGGACACATGCCTGTCATGATATAACTAAGGAGGCTGAGGCAGCAGGCTCATGAGCTGGGGACCAGCCTGAGGTACCTAGTAAGTTGCGGGTCACTCTAGGCAATTAAATAAGACCAATAGACACTTTACCAGGGGCTATGGATGTGTCTCAGTAGTAGAGCCTTGCCTAGCAGGCACAGGCTCTGGGTTCCAGCTCCAATAACAAGAGAAACAAAACAAATAAAATAAAAACCCCAAACATGTAGTTACTTTATCACTAAGCAATGGCTCCATGGGATTTTATAGCCCCATTATTCATAAATAACAACAACAACAAAAAGAAAAGCATGGGTATCTTTCTTTTTTGAATGATTCTGTTTGAATGATGAAGCAAACTGTGGTAGATTCATATTATGAAATACTACACAGCCATGAAAAGAAACCAGCCACCGATACATGCAATAACCTGAATAAAATCTCTAGAATATCATGCTGAGTTTTAAAATAGAGTTGCAAATGGTGCACAGTGTGTGGTTTTATGTATATAAAGTTCTTGAAATGATAAAAATTACAGACGTGGAAAACAGATATTAAGGAAAAGGTAGAAAAAGAGGGAAGTGAGTGGAAGTAAAGGAGCAACGTGCGGTGTGTGTGGTGATGGCAGTGGTGGTTATAGCTGAAGTTTTCTCTAGCCCAGCCCCAGGACCCTACAGTGGCTTATAAAAGAATCACTCAGAAACTTATATTAAAACTGCTCCGCCATTAGCTCAGGCCTACTACTGACTAGCTGTTACGTTTAAACTTAGCCCATTTCTGTTAATCTATATGTTGCCACATGTTCCATGGCTTTACCTGTGTGCCATTACATACTGCTCCCTGGATGGTGGGCTGCATCTCCTCTTCCCAGAATTCTCCTTGTTTGCTTATCCTGCCTATAGTTCCTGCCTGGCTACTGGCCAATCAGCTTTTATTTATCAACCAATCAGAGCAACACATTCACAGCATGCAGAACATCCCACAGCAGGTGGTAGTCTTGATTGGTTTAATGACAGTATCAATGACATGTCTAGTTTGTCACTACAGTGTAGACTGATTGTGGTTACCGTTAGAGAAGTTAGGTAAAGGATTGCTGTATTTCTATGCCCCCCCTTGGTTTATGTGAATCTGTAATTATATGAAAATAAAATATTTAATGAAGAACAAGGATGGTTGTGGTGGCATATGCTTGTAATCCCAGCATTCAGAAACCTGTCAGAGGGCTGTTGAGATGGCCCAAGGGTAAAGGCCCCTGCTGTTGAGCCTGACGATCTTAGTTAGGTCCCTGGAACACATATGGTGGAAGAGAGAATTGACTCTTGCAAAGTTGTCTTTTGACCCTCAACCCCAACACACATACATACACAGATAAATGTATGTATAGATAGATGACAAGATAGATAGATAGATAGATAGATAGATAGATAGATAGATAGATAGATAGATAGACAGATGATAGATAGAGACAGACAGACAGACAGACAGACAGGTAGATGATAGGTAGATAGAAATAGACAAATTGTTAGATAATTAGATGGATGGCTAGAAAGAAAGAAAGATAGATAGATAGATAGATAGATAGATAGATAGATAGATAGATAGATAGATAGATAAGGACATTATCTGGGATGACTCTAATTTGCTGAAACTATTTGTTTCTAAAAACAATGTAGAAAAAAGTTCTAAGCGTTTTTCAAAGCAGGAATCAAGCAGTGTGTTTTTAACAAACAGCCTTGTCCTACTGAGGAAAAATATCATTTTCTAGAACTGAGGTTAGTGTGGAAGGCTGATATTTCCATGTGCACAGACACTAATTTCAGTGGTTGAACAGTCACTGACAATGTGCAAATTTCACATTTTTTCAAAATAGAATTTGTGAGCAAAGAACAAGGAGGAACACTGTAGCACTTCCCTACAATAATTCTTCTTCTCATACAGCTGTTTAGGACCCTCAGAGCCTTCCTTGATGCCCAACTGCCAATGGCTCACTTTCCCCTGGATACCCTGACCTACTTTGTGTTCTAACTGCCCCATACTAAACTGAAGAACCAATTTCCAATAAGATCCAGGCCCTCAAAATTCATGGTTTGATCAAAAACTAAATAAAAAAAAATCTGAAGAGTCAAAATTATGTTTCAGAGTCAAATTATTTTGTTTTCAATAGAATCATTTTAAAATTATTAGTGAACATTTTCTATTCATTTTACATACCAACTACAGACTCCCCTCTCCTCCCTCCTCCAGCCCCCCAGCCTTCCTCCCCAAGTTTCATACTTTTTAATTAAGAAAAAAAATATAAATCATCAGGAAAGCTATTCCCTCCAAATGCTATATTAGAAAAAGAATAAAGTGACTGATCTTTAATGTCGATTTTATGCCTTTTCAGTTACTTTAGCTGTAACTGAGCTATTTGCTGAAAATGCTCGACATCCATACTTGTCTGTGGATTCCTGGCAACGCTGATTATGTTCTAAATAAAATGTCTATAAATAAAATATCTGCCTCATTTATTTGTTTTTGTCAGTTTCAAATAAACTGTAACGATTTCAGCTCTAAGCTGTTCCTTAGCATTATCAGCTTTGATGATAGCTGTGAGAAATGCTGGTTAAAGTGTGAACTGTCCATGTCCAAATGGTTATCACCCTAAATGTTTTAGTTTTTAATTCCACTTCTTTTGTGGTCAAAATAATAAGTTTATAAAATAAAGTTGTGTTACCAGAATGTCTAATGACACTTTTCTGTTAATATTTGTCCTGGTCAGAATAATTAACATTTCCTCAACATTAGTCTTTGTGGTGATTTGAATAGGTATGGCCCCCATTGACCTATGTGTTTGAATGTCTGGTCATAGGGAGTGACACTATTGGTGGTGTGGCCTTGATGGAGTAGGTGTGGCCTTGTAGGGGTAGGTGTGGCCATGTTGGAGGAAGTATGTCACTGTGGGGGCAGGCTTTCAGGTCTCCTATGCTCAAGCTATTCCCAGTGTGGATCATAGTTGCTTGTGCTGCCTGCAGATCAAGGTGTAGAAGTCTCAGCTCCTTCAGCATCATGTCTGCCTGTACACTGCCATGTAGACAATGGACTAAACCTCTGAACCTGCAAGCCAGCCCCAATTAAATGTTTTCGTTCATGAGAGTTGTCTTGGTCATGGTGTCTTTTCACAGCAATAGAAACCCTAACTAAGACAGTCTTGGTGGGGGTTCTAAATACAGTGTTGAAAATATTATACTGAAAGTCATGAAAGTTTAATGGAGACTTTGTTCAATTCTGGCTTAAATATAACTGTACCTGATGTTCATGAACAAAGAGGTTCTGTTCAAGTAATATTTTACGGCATCTAGCTGGGTGGTTAGTATTGGCTGTCATCTTAACAGGTTCTACAACCAAGCTTCTGATCACGCCAGGAAAGGATTGCATAGCTCAGGTTAACAGAGACAGGAAGACCCACATGTGGACTGCACCAGTCCATGTGCTGGGCCAAGGCCCACATTAGAAGGAGAAACCTCAATGAACACAAACATTTACCTCTGCACTCTCTGACTGCCTGTGCATTCTAGCCAGCATGTCCTCGGCTCCTGGTCCCTTGCCATGCCCATTTGCTCATCATCACGTTTTCTCCACTGTGGTAGAATGATTCCCCACAAAATGCAAGCCAAGAATACCTTTCCTTCCTCACATGGTTTGTCAGCAGGTATTTTGTGACAGTCATGTGTGAAGTAGCCAACACACCCATAAGCTGAAATTGGGAAAAACCGCAAGGTAAAGGATTCAGAATGGCAGGTGATATCCAGATAGCCCCCATTTCAGAGAACAAGAGAAAGAGAGTCTGTGGTTACAAACTTTTGAGACCATCCAGCCAACTTGAATACTCGGTTATTTCATAAGAAGACGAGTTTCTATTTCCCCCTTAATTGGTATGGTATTACATTGGCAAGATACACCCATAAATATCGCAAAGCAGAATAAATGACATTTGATGGAGAGAAAAAAACTGACACTGTGTTTTGCAAAAACTTTTTTCTGTTTTATTTTGCAGCTCGTTTTGCAGTCTCTGACCCCAATCCCGAGACATAGCATTGCCTGGCAAATTCACGTTGCTCATTAAACAAGGTCTGGGTGACCCTAAAGGAAAATCAGCACCACAGTCTGTAATTGGCCCTGAAGGAGAAAAAACAAAACAAAACAAAAAACACTACATACATTTGTTCATCTATCTGAGTCTAGTGTTTGCTGGGAGCAGGTATTGCCATTAAAGGGAAAAGAAGTATGAGATGAAAACGGGAAAGAAGATGGAGAAGGTCACAGTGAAGTAGCAGGCTTGGGTCTTGCTTCACAACTGGGATGATAAGCCTATTCATTCCTGCAGCAACCATCTCTGTGTATCAACCAATCGCCACGGGGACGGAATGGGAGCACAAACCATCTTACAAAGAAGGGTAAGTCAGTGGCTAGAAAAACAGAAAAAGGAATCTGTGAGAGAACTTTGGGAAACTTTCCCAAGAACATGTTATTTAAGGTATAATAGCATCAGACACATCAGAGACAAAAACCAAAGCAGTTTCTGAGAAATACTGCCTGTGTTAAGCAGAAGTGTAGCGAAGGCAAAGTAAAGGATGAGCAAGGTTTCCAGGATGGTAACGAATGTAAGTGGAAGCTGGAGACAGGGTCAGGTAGCTCTGTGGAACCTGCGGAGCTGGGTGCTAATAACCCATCCAGGGCTCTGTATTACACTGATCCATGCACTGCACTCCGATGTGCCCTAGGGCTGAAGCCCCTTCACTGGGAGATGGGGCTTGCTGATCGAGAGCTGGTTACCTACGCAGGATGGCAGAAGAGCTACAGAAACCGTGGTGGCTACAAAAACTCAAGTTTCCGTTAGACGCCACGGTCTGGAGTTCTGCCTTTGGGCAGTTAGTATGGTGAGCAGGAAAGAGTATCTGAGGGAGACCTGAGGACAGTGACACTATAGAGCGACTTTGGCTTTGTTTTCTCTTTGGCTTGATATTCTCAGGAAATTCGTTTGCACCCAGGGAAGTTCTGTAGCAACACACTTCAAATCATTATAACTAGTTCCTAATGGAATAATCCAAAGGTGGGGTGGGGCTGCCAAGAGGAAGACTTCTCTTGTGTTTGAGCTGTTTGGGCAGAACCCAGACAGATGGGCTTGGGTACCCAAGCAGGTACGGTGTGTGAACACTGAAGTGAACCATCATTAATACATATTCTGTTCTTGGTGTTATTTATTGTCTAGTAAACATTCTCTCTTATTTGGTCAGGAGGATTTGCAGCCCCAGCTGGTATCAAACAACAAACCAAACCAAAAATTGCTTTTGGGTGTCAAAAGCCAAGACCTAAAAGACTTGAGGAGTTCAGACCATAAAATGTTTACACTAAATTAGAGGTGAGAAGATATAGGAAAACCTAGTGAGTGTAACCACAGCCCCATTAAAGAGATTCTTTAGGCTGGAGGAGAGATGAGATATTAACAGATCTATTTCTGAAAATTATCTGCACTCTAACCCACTTTTTGTCCCTATAACCTCCAACCTGGTTTGAATCGAAATGAAGCCTGATATGAATGGGCGATTACAAAATATATGAGAGGTCCTCAAATGGCTCCAGCACGTGCTCCTGAGTTGAACCCATGAATATGGGGGAACCATGACCTTGTCAGTGTCCTAAGGAGCAGAAGAGAATAATTGAGTAGCAGAATGAGCAGAAGACCATTTCTACAGACAAAAATGGGACAGGAGATGTGTCTGGGATGAACGCATCTGAGAACCGCCTGAATATGGTACAGAAACCTGAACGAAAGGTTTTGCTTCCTTGATGGGGACCGTATGATGAAGTTGTGGCTTATGTGAACCAGCACCTCCGTGGTGGCTTTTCATGTCCACTAAGTTTTTGAGGGCAGTGGTGTTAACTAGAACTTGGTTTACCATCTGTATTAGTTATTCTTTTTATTTCTGTGGCAAAATACCTGGCAAATGTGACGTAAGGGAGGAGGGCTCAGTCAGCTTACAGTCCTGGGGGACAGAGTCTGCCATGGTGGAGAGGCATGGCGGCAGGAGCAGAATGGCGCTGATCACGCTGTATCCACAGTCAGAAAGCAGAAGGTGATAAACGACGCTGCTCAGTTTTCTTTTTTTTTCCTTTTTATTCCTTTTGGGACGCCAGCTCATGGAATGCTGCCACTAACATTCAGGGCCTTCCCACTTCAGATAAACCTTTTTCAGAAGTACACTCACGGTGGTGCCCAGAGGTCTGTCTCCTAGGTGATTTTAAATCCTGTCAAGTTGAAAACCAAGATTAATCATCATGTCATCTAAAAACAAAATGATATATCCCCTTAAGGATAGGAAAACTTACTGATCCGAGAGCAATATGTTTAAAGTATAAATTTTGAGAAGTGAAAACCCAGGGTCAAATCAACTTAAGGATTCTTTTGGTAAGTGTCTTCTGAATGTCAGGATGCAGTGAGGATGTTGTCTATTTTACACAAAATTTCCACCAAAGTCACAGCCCAATTCTCTGGGGCCTCTCAAACTTAATGAGGAGAACATCAGACTAGAACAGCCTAAAGAAGTCCCCTTTGAAAGGGACTCCAGTCACTTTAACTCAGAAAACAGTGACAAGCTGTCCCTTGCATCAGAGCCCATTTGTCAGAACTTCTTCAATTTAAACACATCCCCAAAGCAGGTACATTCACATCTGGTTGGCCCCCATGCATACTTCCATTTTTTAATTTTTGCTGTCTTGTGGTTAAGTCCTAGAGGAAGAAGCGTGGGGAAAACCCATAGAGACTCAAATGCTTGATGAGATGGCATTTCAGGAGTATGGGATGGTGGCCATTCCTGTGGGACAGAAAGGAGCACTGATTGATCTTGCTAGTTATTAACTCATTATTTACTTTCACACACAGTGAAGGAAAGAGCTAAGAAATGAATCTGAGGCTTTTGACATCAAGATTTTCTACTATACCAAATGATTGCTTTGACTCCTGTTTCAAAATATGGGCACAAGAGAGCTATTTTGGAAAGCCCCAAAGAATGGAATCCTCCCTCTGCCTCATGAATTTATTCACCAAATGAATGGAAAATACAAGAGTCGGTGTCTTGGTCTCCTTGGTGCCTCTGTCACAGGCCTGTATAGACTGGATACTTTATAAAGAACACAAATTTATTCTATGACAGTTCTGAAGTCCAGGAAGTCCAAGGTTAAGGAAGTATCATTTAACTTGGTGAGAGCCTTTGTGGTGGCTTGAAAGAAAATGGCCACCAAAGGGAGTGATACTATTAGGAGGTGTGACATTATTGGAACTGGTGTGGCCTTGTTGGAGGAAGTGTGTCACTGTAGGGGTGGGCTTTGAGGTCTCCTTTGCTCAAGCTTCGCTCAGTGTGACACTCAGTTCACCAGCTTCAGCCCCTTATCTGCCTGCAAGTCACCATGTCCCATCATGATGATGATAATGGACTGAACCTCTGAAACTGTAAGCAAGCCCCAATTAAATGCTTTCCTTTATAAGAGTTGCCATAGTCATGGTGTCCCTTCGTAACAATAGAAACCCTAACTAAGACAGCTTTTTACTTCGTTCTCTTGGGGTTGGAGCCAGAAGGAAAAACCAGTAGAAGGCTTTATGAAAACTTCATCTTCAACGAAGCAGTCCTTATGGCCAAAGCTCTTGAACGCCCTAGTTCCTAGTCACATTGACAACACCTAAATTTTGAAGGGCACCCATTCAAACCATGGCAGAAGTGAAAACTAACTCAATTTATGGCAGACCAATGAGCTTGCAAATGAGAATAAATGGACAGATGAGGACAATTCTGACCTCAGAGAATTGTCCAAAGAAAACCCAAGAACTTGAAATTGAACTACGTTCATTAAGTCCGAGGTTGTACCAAAATATGATTTTTACATGTTTTTTTATTTCTTTAAAATTTATTCATCATCCATACACATGCATTTCAAACTTCAGTTCAGCTAACAGCACGTGGAGGGTCTTTTAGAAAAGTCTGGCAGGATCTGTGTCATCTCTTTCATGCTTTGCGTTTATAATGAGAATCAGGATTTATGCCCTCCAGCACAAAAGCTGCACTGGCTTCTGAATGAGATTATCCATTCTATTAGTATTGTGAAGTGGTCAGGATAAGCTTTACCACATTAATGAGAACGTCTCGGTGACACATGAAGAGCTTAGCAAGAAAGCACAGAAGTCCTGCAGGAGTGCCTCAGTGCGGGAAGTGGTCAAGCTGCTTCAGTTCCCACTATTTTAGGCCGTCTGATGAAACTGGGAATACAAAGCAAGAAACTGTGAAAGGGTAAAGAGATGGCTCAGTGGTGGAAGTGCTTGCCGCGTGTGCATGAGATCAGGAACTCAGATCTCCAGTGCCCATGTCAAAATCAGGCACATCTCTGTAAGGACAGCTATGAACAGGAGCAGCTGTATGTAGTGTGTGTGTGTGTGTGTGTGTGTGTGTGTGTGTGTGTGTGTGTGTGTGTGTCCGTGTCCATCCCCACCCACCACCAGATTATGGGGAATGACAGGCCAGTCAGTCTAGCCAACTGGTGAGCTCCAGAATCAGTAAGAGAACCTGTCTCAAAAGATAAAATATAAAGAGATAGAAAAAGAGGAAGATAACTGATGGTGCCCCCTGGGATGCAACAAAAAATGTTTGATAATGAAAGCAACCCCTTCTTGTTCATTATGATGAGGCTGGTCCCTCCTGGTACCATGTTCCCTGAAGAGTTGCATTCTAAACGGGGAAGCAGGAGTCAGGAATTAAGGCTAAATAGTAGTGGCTAAACTCACTGCAATTTATGTTGGCTGTGTCTTACCCTGCTGTATGGGGTTTTAAACTTCGCCCCAGCCCTTGTATTTTGTGTGTTTGTTTGTCATAAGCTTGGTTGATTTTACTGTGCAATTTTGCAGAACATACAGCTTTTCAGAGGACGAGAGATCATTATCATCCACCAGGTTTGGTGGGAAGCAAATTCTGAGACAGAAGTTCCAATGTAGAATACTTACTTATCAGAGGAGCTCTTTACCAACACCTGTGGAAGAAAAATGAAGAGGAGAGAAGAAAAGCAAAGAGAAGAGAAGGGGAGGGGAGGAAAGAGAGCAGAGTAGAGAAAGTCATCATGATGTAGATTGAACATCCTCAGTTGACCTCACGGGGAGGCTCTGAGGCTAAAATAGCCACTAGAGTATTCAACATTGCTTTAAAATGTCTAGGGTTTTGATCAATTATTAAATGTGAGTCACTGATTTCTATCACTTTGTGCGACCTTATGCAAAGCAGCCCTTTAAAACTGAAGCAGTTCTAGAAAGAGCTGACAGTTGAAGGTTGTCTACTGACAAGCAATGAAAGAATTCTTCTGTAAAGAAGTATCCAGAACCAACATCTTCAAGTCAGCATCTTCAAGCCTGCCTTACCTTGAATTTCATGTAAAACTGGAGCCATCCAAGCCCTACATTCATTCATCATTCTTTGATTTGTATGTGAATCCTTTCAGACTCTTCTCTAGACTTATGTGTTGATTTTCCATTTTCTTTGTGTTTGTGTGCATGGATATGATTATAACAATGGAATTTTACAATAGTTTTCATGCCAAAACTGTTTCATGTGCCAATACATCTTGGAGATGTATCTAGTTGATTCTATCATATCTAGCATGTATTTTTTAGCATGTCTATATATATATATATAATGTATGAGTGGGCGTACATCTGCCACAATGTACCCATGGAGGTCAGAGGACAACCTTTTGCATTGTCCCTGGATTTCCATCATGCTTGAGACAGAGTCTGTCTTAGTTAGCACTTCTATTGCTGTGATAAAATATCATGACCAAAAGGAACGTGGAGGGGAACAGGTTTATTTCAGCTTACAGTTTCACATCATAGTCTATCATTGAAGGAAGTCAGAGCAGGAACTTGGAGGCAGGAATGGAAGCAGAAGCCATAAAGGGACACTGCTTACCAGCTTGCTCCCCATGGTTTGCTTAGCTTGCTTTCTTATGTAGTCCAAGACCACATGCCCTGGGAATGTCACTATCCATAGTGGGCTAGGCTTTCCCACATCAATTTCTTATTAAGAAAATATTTCATAAGCAGGCCATCTTATGGAGACATTTTCTCAATTGTCATTCTTTCATCTTAGATAACTCAAGTTTGTGTCAGCTTGACACAAAATCAACCAGAACAGTCTCCTTTGTTGTTTTTCTGCAGGCTAACTGGTCCACAAGCTTCTGGAAAATTTTCTATGGCTGCCTTCTGTCTCCCAGTCGGAACACCTGGACTATATCACACATCTAACGTTTATGTGTATTCTGGGGCTTAAACTCAAGTCCTTATGCTGGCTGACAAACACTCATATTCATTGAACCTATGCTCTAGCCTTCTGCCACCATTTTTCACTTTCTAATATATATAACTTACATGATTCTTGGTGAAGGAATTATTCTTTACAAATCTAATATTTAACCTATTCTTCTTCCTATAGCCTGATTTTACAAAGCTAGTAATGTGCACATGTAAATAGTCTACATGAGTAGATTAAGGTGATATATTTCATAGTTCTGCCTAACTCAACAATAGATTTAAACAGACACACCTCCTTCAACTCTATTTGGCCTATTAACAACTACTAAAAACTCTATTAAACTCTAACAACAACAGAAAGCTAACAATTCCACCTAATATAACTGATATAACTATCACATTTACAGTTGAGAATGTATTGTTGTTCTCCAAAGTCATAAGAGTTCCAGCATTCTCACAATCTTAATACCAATGTTTGGTCTGAGATGTAGGGAAGACTCACTTGTAAGCTCCTTTAAAGGTAAAAAGATAGTTATGTGCTTGGAAGAGATACCAGCACAAGGTGGATGTTCCCATTCCAAAAGGCAAGACCTGAATCATAGAATGAAGAGATTCAACCAAAGCAAGCATAAAACTGGGCAGGAAAACCCCCAAATCCTATAGCTCCTTATCTGATATTGGGAGGTGTAGCAGGAGTTCAAAGGCAACAGGAAATGGTCTCATACACTGAGTAAAGCTTAAGCATAGGAAACCTCAAAGCCTGCCTCTACAGTGACACAGTTCCTCCAACGAGGCCATGCCTACTCTAACAAAGCCACAACTCCTTATAGTAACACTCCCTATGATCTTATGGGGACCGATTACAGAAACTACCACAGCAGCTCTTTGAAAATAGTGTATTCTAGGGGTAATCTCTTATCAAGAGAAGGTCTTTCAAGTGAATTTACACTTTTACACCCTTGGCTTTGTGATTAGTGGTGACTCCATATGTCCTCAAAGCATCTTTCCTATTATTCTAATGCAAAGTGACTGGCTTCCTTTGAATGATACTAATCTCTGTATCAAGCCCTTCTTGTGCTGAACCTTCAACTTGCTCCTTCTCTGGCCAATCTGCAAGCTTTTCTAACCCTTGCACTCTGCTCTTTGCTCCCAATTCTTAATGTAAATCTGTTTAATAACAGGCAGCAAAACTCATGCCACAGACTGAATTCCGAGACATCTTTAAATTCCACTTATCAGTTAGTCCATAACCTTTTAATTCAGCCTCACACAAGTTCATGGAAAAGGTCCAAAAGACAGCTAAGTTCTTTGCCAGACTGTGGCATGATTGGCCTCTAGTATAATTGCCAGTAGAGTCCGTGTTCTCTTCTAAAATCTAACGAGTAGTTTTTACTTTCCACGTTTGTGTTACCCATTGTTTTCTATACTCCCAAGATAATTTCCTATTAAAGTCGTCTGACAGCATCCTAGATCTTTTACAGCCCACATCTCCAAACATTTTCAAAATCCTCCTGCCTACCACCTAGAAGACTTAGGAACCGCATGGTCAGTGTCACAGCAAGGTCTCCCCTTTTCAGTGCTGATTTTGCTGTGTCAGTTTTTGGTCCCCATGGCAAAGTATCTAAGGAAAGCAGTTTAAAAGGACAGAAGTTCATTTTATACCACGGTTTCAGTAACTCATCCAGGCTTGGCTGGCTGCTATGCTAACGGGTCTATTGTGAGACAGAGAGTCAGAGCAATGAGAGCATGGTGCAGATGGGGACACTCACCTCGTGGTGGCTGTGAAAGAGAGGGATCATAAAAGAAACAAGATTTCACTGCCTTGAGCCAAATGAGACACTAGATTGAGTTGGGAGAAAGCCTAAACTATATATTAATAGAAATTGTTGATTGTTAGAATCTATTAATAATAAGAAATATTTTTGTATTGCTGGATATGGAACTGCAGGATTTAGTATTTTCCCTGCTGGATTTTTGGTTTCCTAGTTTGATCACTCATAATCCAGCTTTCCATTTTGGCATGGGACTATTTAGTCTATACCATTATATGTTAGAAGTATGTAATTCCCTCATAGGTAAGGGACTTCAGGCTTTTAAAGTGTTAGAATTATTATAGACTACAAGGACTTTTAAAGTTGGACTATATTTTATATTATGAGGTTTAGGGGACAAAGAGTATAATGTTATGGCTTAAGAGTGATATGTTTATGTGACAAGTTAACTAGGGACAGGGTTATGATACTTTTAGTTGTCAATTTGACACAATCTAGAATTATCTAGGAAGTGTCAATGAAGGATTGCTTAGATTAGGTTGGCTTGGAAGCATGTCTGTTGAGGGGACGCTGATTATATTAACTGAGGTGGGAAGACCCGCCCACTGTGGGTGATACCACTCCCTAGGCAGGAGCTTCTGAACTATATAAGAGTAAAGAAAGCAAGCTGAGTATAAGCATGCATTCATCCCTTTGTGTAATGAGTGAATGCATGTGTTATGATTGTGACTATAGGAGGCAGGGCACAAAGCATATTTGAGGCCTGATTTGGGGAACTTAATGAACTAATACTTTTTATTAGTATCTAATTTCTAATTTCTTCATTTATAAAGTAAGAATCATAATAGAGTCTTCATCACATAGCTTCAAGAACCAGACAGACAGTGAATTTTAAAAATGACTTTTGAAAAAGGAATCCGATTGTTCCAATAAATGATCACCAAGCTTTGACTTGACCGATTACATCATTAGCCCACAGTCAGTGTATTATTAGACCAGGCATGGCCACATCTGCTCGACAATTGTCTAGGACAGTTCTCTGAGAAGCAGCAGGTAGACAGGGCAATGGATTAAAGAGTGTGAGAGTCACCTCTAATATGCTGGATAACTCTGTAGACTGAGAAAACATTTTATAAATTTAAAATAAAATCATCAAATCCTTCCTTTAACTTCCATTAACATGTATAGATGCTAATGAGCATGTACGTAGAAAATAGATTTGGGGTTCAACACAACAAAAAGGATCCCTGGTCTTTTAGACATTCTGGCCAGAGAAGGGTATAGCTCCCTGAAGAAGCCACAAACCAGTATGATGTTATTTTGCATCTTACATAAGTAAGAGGCAAACAGTTTGATTTAATTCAACTTTTATTTTTAAAATGAAACTGAATTTTAATACAGAGCAAGTGGAAGGGCTTTCCTCTGGGTTTAATGTCTTGTCAGAAAAGTGTCGATGCCCCTTGCTTTGAAGCACATTCTGGAGGGACCCCCACAAGGCTCTAGAGAGTTCTTAGGTGGCAGAATTTGTGTCTCGGCTCTTCCAGCCTCATTACAGTGTTTTTCTGAGTTCTTTGGAAGTGTCTGAGAAGGGGGACATAAATGTCAGAGCAACTGCTGTCCAGCATGACAGGGAAGGGTCAGCAGCAGCTCACAACTGATGGGGGTCGGGGATTTTGATAGGCATTCTCTACCTCGTCATACTGAGAGAAAAAACTGTCTGCAACATGCCGAGCATGATTAAACTCACTGTATAATCTCTCTTTCTTATGTAACGTGGCAAATACATCATGGAAAGATTGTTCAGTGACAAGAAGCTTTCAAAACACACCAAAAAATGAGGAAAATAACACTACTTGTATTTTGCTCCTTGGGAAATTTCTGGTATAAGCAACAGCTGTTTGTTATTATGCTGTTTGCAGGGCTCATTCCTCCCCTCCCAAATCTACAGATGAAGGGAAAAGAAGCTATTATAAATAAACTGTGATTGAATTACTAAAGCCCAGAGACCCAGCGGAACGATTTATTGTGAGTCTATCTAATTTTGGAGGAATGGAATGAATTCTGAATTTCAGCCTAGCTTTTCTTTGCACTTTTCTTCAGCATGGGTCCTTTTTCTCTACAGAGCACAAAATATTGATCATCATACAAAATTTAATTTTCTTCCACTTGAATACCCCCGGAAGTAAGTCAGAGTGGGCCCTTTGTTGCTGGCATCATATGCTCAGGTGCTATTGAACAAAGTGCACATGCAAACAGCTGAGGTTCTTGTGTTCTTCTGTCTTACGGAAGCGTCTTTTCTACTTGAGTAGGCATTTAATTCCCCTGACTAGAGTAGGACATTACCCAAATTGAAAGGAAGTAGATTAAATGGCAGCATCAGAACTAGATGAATTATCTGCTGATGAGAACACAATGACAAGTGATTAGCGTGCTTTTTTCATCTTAATTTGTCCAATTATCTTTATTTGTTTAGTTATCCTGGGTAGAAAATGAAGCCCATAAAAATTTCAGGACAGAAATGTGCGTCGTTTTAGTGGAGCTAATACGGGCAAGCAGCAGCCAATAAAGTAATCAAGACATGATGTCAGCACCTCTGAGGTCAGTTCAGAGGCATTGCTTTGTTAATATTTAGTGCACTTGCTGCTGGACCCACATGAGCACCCCAGACAGGCGTTAATCCAAAGCCTTGACAGGAATTTTGACTTTCTTCCCCCACTCTCATTCTGATCTCAGCCCAGGGCTCTACATTTCTGAGAAATGAAATACCGAGTTGCCCACTAGCCACATCACAAAAGACATAGCTCTGTTAAAGCCTGCTAAAAAGGGCCAGGAGGTTCTGTGACATTATGAAGTGGTTCAGAGTGATGGGTCTGTAAGGAATCCAGAGGTCTCTCAGGGCACAGGCTGTGCCTCGCTCCTCTTCTAAAACTCGGGGTCTAGGACTATGCCTGCCACAACATAGGTAAACAATTAAATTTTTGTAATTTCCCTAAACACATGTATAGGAATGGATGACTTTTCTCATTCCACACTTAGTATGTTCACTTAGTATGCCTTTCTGTTACCTGTCCTCTATCAAGAAAGATTTATACAAGTGCTTCAGCATAAAACAGGAGGCTGGAAAGCCACGCAAGACTGCCAAAACACATGGAGGAATTTATTTCAGAAGGAAAGGCTCTGCTTATTCAGTAGAATGTTTGTAAGTAGACAAGACAGTCTTAAATCCCAATCTCTGCAGTAATGAGTAACAGCTATTACACATGTTCTTAAATAAGATGCTAACCTCTCTCATGCTCAGGTTTCTTATATGTACATTCCGAAGTAAGGCTGGCCTTCAAATAAGAAGAGATAAAAATCAAACCATTATTGAAAATGTTAGTTCACCATTGTCATGTACCAGATGCGAGTTTTTCTGCGACACTTCGCTCTAAGTAATTCTACGTGGCTTTATTTGTGCAAATCAAATTAGTTCTGTTTCATGCTCTCTCCTGTCAAGCTTGAGTGACATTCAATTATGAGTGTGAGTTAGGAGACCATTCCAGGTGCTTGGGTTGTCTTTCATGTTGCCCAAAAGATGAGGTTCAGGAGAAAGAGGCAGTGAGGTCATAGCTTGAAAGATGAAAGGAGGGCCCATGTAGCAATATAAACAAAATCAGATGCTATTATTGATGATAGAAAGCAAGAAGGACAGACAAAATGGATCCTGAGCTGGTTAGGACAGTAGAATAATGATTAACAGAGTGAGCTTCTAAAAAGTATTTGCTAGAAAAATACCTTATGAAACCATTTTGAAAAATCTCAGCATTCCTTCTTTTGCATAATGCTTACTTCTTCATTTATAGCCTTATCTGACCCCCTTAATAGCCCTGTAAGTAGATTTAAACAGGTATTTTTCTGGATAAATTAGACCCTTAATCTCCCTGTTAAAACAAGAGAAGCTGCAGTTGTGGATTTTAACTTTCCCCCCCATGCCCATAAAAGAAGAAAAAAAGTGCCAGACAGTCTTTTCTGGTACAACTTACCAATACCGCAAGTATTTATATTGTCTAAGGGCACTGACAGGTCAATTATAATAATAATATCGAGCCTAATAAGATAAGCAGAGAGAACTGCACACTTCCCTGGGTGTTATCGGGGGAATGACAAGAATCTTCAGTCTTGCAAGTCTTTGAGACTTCCAAGGACAGATTTATATTAGCAGAGAGACAGGAAGGAGCTGGCAGCGGTTATGAATATTCACACGGGTCTCCTTGTTGCGCAGGAAACAAGATTGATATTCCTGTGAACCCTCTCAATTTAAAACCTTAGCAAATCAGACTATCTGAATTTGTTTCATGATGCAGAAAGCTTTATCTTCTAAGTTAAGGAGAGGGGGGACATCGCTCTGTCTCTCTTAGACTCCTTTTGTTAATTGTGAAGACTTTCATATTTTTTTTTAAGCCCAGGCTCAGGAAATCCTGTAACTAAGCCTGAAAAGGTGAAAAAAAAAAAAAAAAAAATCCGGCCCGAGACTTCATTTGTATTTGCAGACATGGAATAAAGCGTGGATGGGATTTTACTTATTAATGGTGAAAGGAGGCGTATGTGGCATTCATCTTGAACACATTTTGATTATGTCAACGGAGAACGTGTCATTATCACAGAATGGCAAATTGTGCGAAGAAGAGCTGTCCACAGGTACAGGTGGATGACTTCTTTCCTAAGGTGACGGACTCTTCAAAAACTGGGTGAAGGACGGGAACGTCAGGGAAGGGGCATATGGCTGCCAGCTGGCAAGCTTTGCCTCTCCCGAACCCTGCAGGAGGCCTCAGCTCCAGCCTCCCAGCTGAAACCTGTGTCACCGCCCCCTTTTTGTTTGTAAGTGTATGCGTGTGTGCTTGCACATGCGCGTGTTTACGTGTGTGGAGGCCAGAGGTCGTCCTCTGCTGTTGTTCCTCCTATGTTGCCGGACAGGTTTCTGTTTGTTTGTTTTTGTTGTTTGGGTTTGGTTTTGTTTGCTTTGATTTTTTTCTTTTCTTTCCTTTATTCATCTATTTATTTTGCACCCTGGCTGCAGCCTCTCCCCCATCCTCCCCTCCCAGCCCCTCTCCCTCATCCCCCCCCCCATCCACCCACTAGTCCCCTTCTCTTCTATCTCCATTCAGGAAAGGGCAGTTTTCTCGTGGGTATCAATAAAACACGGCATATCAAGTTGCAGTAAGACTAGACACCTCCCATGCATTGAGGATAGGGAAGGCAACCTAGTATGAGAAGTAGGATCCCAAAAGCCAGTAAAAGAGTCACAGACAGTCCCTGTTCCCACTGTTAGGAGTCTCACAAAAGGACCAAGCTACACAACTATAACATATATGCAGTGTCTAGGTCAGTCTCATACAGGCTCCCTGGTTGTGGGTTCAGTCTCTGTAGGCTTTGCTTTGTTTTTGAGATAGACTTTCTTCATCTACTTGGAGCTTCCTGATTAGGCTGGACCAGCAGCTCCAGGGACCCATTTTTTTCTCTCTCCCCATTACTGGGATTATAAACACTTACTATCATGCTCAGTTCTTTCACATGGTTCTAGGGAGTAAGCTCAGGTAGGTCTTCATGCTTGCTAGGCAATCAGTTCACAGACTGAGCTGTCTCCCCAGCCCCTAGTACTCTCCATTCTGCATGAGATGAGTCCCGTTATCAATATTTCTGCTGGAATCTTGTCTTCCATAGCCTGCTGGACTTCTGTGAATTAGGGCAGATCCATAGCAATTTGGTAATTAAATGTCCAGCAAGTGAAACTGTCCTCAGAAATATTTCTGCCATTAAGGCTTCACCTCCTAAAGGTCCCATTCTTCTCCTCTCCCCAAACACTGCCACCAACTGAAACCTAGGGTTCAAATCCTATGGGGGACATTTATCATTCAATCACCATAGAGATTAAAACAATAATAAATAGTAGAGGAGAACACACCTCACTAAATTTATATTCTAGCTCTCCTATCTCGAAATTTTCATCTTCTCTGCTATTTATGTCCTAATATATGTTGTACGTCATATTAATCAAATGATCATAAAACTTCAGAGAAAGAGAGAGAGAGAGAGAGAGAGAGAGAGAGAGAGAGAGACTTGAACTATGTACCGAAACTAATCCCTCTGGCTTTATTCTACCAGAAATAAGCTATTTAATACCAAAAGGAAATAAGCAATCATTTTTCTTCTTGAGATTTGAGTTGGGCTCTTTTCTTCCCTTTTAGCTTTAAGGTAATATCAATTATTGTATAGCAAGTTCCTTTGAACTGAAACATTCCCTCCAGTGAGGAGGGAGTAGATTCACGAGACTCAGGAAGTAAACTGATTTTACAAGCCTAGGAAAACTGAGACTTGCTAGATTCAGGAGAACTCCACCTCCACCCCCACCCCTACCCCCAGACTTACAGAAGCAGTGAAGAACAGCCAGGGAAGGGGGCTCTAATCAGCCAGTGGCTGAGAGGAAACTGGGCCCATCAAGCTGCCTGCAAGTCTTATATAGAGCTTAGTGTTGCAGCTTCTGTGAGATTTCACCTAGGTTCTGCTGGGCTTTACAGAGATGAAGCTGGAACCTAACAAGAACTCAATGGTTCTGCAAGTTGGGCTTTTGTACAGTTGTCACTTTGGTTTGTCATTATTCGGGGCTCACTATTCGGGGTGAATGGATGTATGTGTTGTATCTGGCCAGGAAAAGCCTCTCCGGCAACATCAATGAAAAACTCAAGTGTTTAAAAAGTCATCTGTTTCCTTCTGTTGATTTTCTCTTTGCTTTTCTCTGCACATTTCAGCAGAAATGAGAGGGTTTATAATGATACTGCTTTTGGAACATAAACTCTTCAAGCTTCCACAGGTGAAATATTCCCCTAATTATTGCCTGATGGCTACTGACTCATAGCTTATTATCATGTCCAAGAACTAGACTAAAATATATGTATACTACAGAATTATAGTAACAGGATGTGAGTGCTTTGGCATCTTGTCAAGATGAAATAACACATAAGACTTGCCATCCTCTCTTGAATAAAGAGATAAACTCCAGACAAAATAGGCAAATTAATGGAATTTAAGACATTGAACATTAAGCAGTGAGGGACAAGGATCCAGGAATACGGTAACAAAGGAGCTGAACCTTCTGTTTCTCTACATTATCATCTGAAGTATGTTTTTAGATACTCTCATAAGTCAGAGGAAGCTTAGGCATCACGTAAAATGAGGAAACAGGTCAACGTGAAAAATGTTGTAGGTGAGAGTGTTGAGTAATAGTGTAAGTTCTAGAGATATATAAAAGGCACTCCTCAAATACTCACTCAATACTGATCACAAAATGCAAATGACAAAATGGTCTTTCTACAAATTCTTATTCAGGGAGCTTCCAGAAGACTCCAAAACAGCACAGGCTATTGCCATCGTTTTGATTCCCCATGGTAACCACATAAAAGACCTCTACAATAAAAACTTTAAGACACCAAAGAAAGAAATGGAAAAAGACAATAGAAGATGGAAAGACTGCCCTTGACCATGAATTTACAGAATTAATATTGTGGAAATGGTTATGCTACCAGAAGCTGTCTTACAGACCAGACACAATCTCCATCAGAATTCCAATGGCATTCTTCACACAACAACAATAAAAACAAAAAAACAACCCTGATATACGTGTGGAAGCGCAAAACCCAAATAGGCAAAGACAGCCTTAGCAGAAAGAGCAATACAGATATCACAATACCTGATCTCAGAACATATTACAGAACCATAGTAATAAAACAGTATGGTCCTGTCACAAAAGCAGACATATAGATGATAGGACAGAATAGAGGACTCAGAAATAAAACCTTACAGCTATAGCCACATCATTTTGGACAAAGATTAAAGGTATAACTTTGAAGAAAGAAAGTCTCTTTAACTGGGAAAACTGAATTTACACACATAGATCTCTATCTCTCACACTATATGACAATAAATTCAAAGTGGATCAAAGAACTTAATTTTAGACCTGAAACTTCAAAACAAATAAAACACCTACAGATACAGGCATAGGCAAGAGCACTCTGGAAATGGATTCAATAGCCCAGGGAATAAGAATTAAGTGATATGAGGAGATGATGTTAAAAGTTTCTGCATGGGTAGGGTCAGGATAGTGCATGAGCTGGCCTTTTAGAGCCCATTCCCTATGGTGGGACATCTTGTTCAGCCTTGACGCAGGGGGGAGGGGCTTGGTCCTGCCTCAACTGAATGTACCAGACTTTGTTTACTTCCCATGGGAGCCCTTACCCTTTTGGAGGAGTGGATGGGGGGTTGATGAGGGAGAGTGAGTGGGAGGAAGGATAGGAGGGGGAACTGTAGTTGGTATGTAAAATGAAAAAAAATTAAATAAATAAAAAAAATTTTTAAAAAGTTTCTGCATGGTAAAGGAAATAATCTTCTATGTGAAGAGGGTAAGAAATGGCCTTTGCCAACTACATATCAGAGCAGAAATTAATATACAGGATATATGAAGAACTGCAAACAAGTTAAATAAGAAAACTGAAATCATCTATTTAACAAATGGAGTAGTGAACTGAATAGACAGTCCTCAAAAGAAATACAAATGGCCAATAAATATTCACCTTACCTGTGAGGAAAATGCAAACTGCTTTGAGAATCCATTTCACTCTGATTGCAGTGGCTATCATCAAGAAAACAAATGACATCAAATACTTAGAGACGATACTCACTCTGGTAGGCCTGTAAACTTGTGTAGCCATTGAGGAAATCAGTATAGCTGTTATAAAAAAATTAAAACTGGAACTAGAATATGAGACAGCTATTTCTCTCTAGAGGATATTCCCAAAGGATGCTACATCATCATACCATAGAGATACTTGTGCATCCATGCTTAATGCTGGATCATTCACAGTAGACAGGAAATGGAACCAGCCTACTTGTGCATCCACAGATGAACAGACAGCAAAAATGTGGTACATATACAAATGGAGTTTTATGTCAGAAAGGAAAATGAAATCATGACCTTTGCAAGCATCACTATATTCTTGCAAGATAAGCCAGACTCAGAAAATGCTGCATACTTTCTCTATTATGCAGAATCTAGATTTAATTATATATGCCTCTCTCTCTCTCTCTCTCTCTCTCTCTCTCTCTCTCTCTCTCTCTCTCTCTCTCTCTCAATCTGTGTGTGTGTGTGTGTGTGTGTGTGTGTGTGTGTATGAAGGTCAATGAAGGGAATCATGAGAGAGAAGGAAGGATTCCTGAGGAAGTCAGGGGGAAAGATGGTATGGCGCACATGTGATATGTAAACAGAAAAGGGAAGGAAGAGAATGAAAGCACAGTGGATGGGTGATGTAAGTAGGGTAGTAGAGGAAGGGAATAAATTAGAGCAAAGCACAATCACACACATACACACACACACACACACACACACACACACACAGAGAGTAAAACTCATTACTTTATATAGTAACTAAAAAATTAACAGAAAAACCCCCAAAAACTAATAGAAAAATAAAGGATCAAATTACATCCAAATAACTTCAAATAACTTGACTTTACAAGAAATGTTCAAACTAGTTTTAAAACAGTCATCATTAAATAAAGTACAATTCACAGTATCTTTTACCCAATAAAAATACTATCTTTCAAAGAATCAGAAAGCTCTTTTTTTTTTGCCACATCTACTATGAGAATGAAGACCATTCTTTTTTTTTTTTTAAGATTTATTTATTTATTGTTTACAGTGTTCTGTTTGTATATATGTCTGCACACCAGAAGAGGGCACCAGATATCATTATAGATGGTTGTGAGCCACCATGTGGTTGCTGGGAATTGAACTAGGGATCTCGGGAAGAGCAGTCAATGCTCTTAACCTCTGAGCCATCTCTCCAGCCCGTGAAGACCATTCTTAACAATCAAACTGTCAATGTTCCAGAAAATGTTGACACTACTCTGAGGGGGCACACAGGTAAGTCTCTAATCACATCAGTGTAGAGCTAAGTCTCCTTGAAAAGAAAAAGAGGCCCCAGGTTGACAAATGGTAGGCAAGCAGAACGGAACTGGCCACTGCTCAGACTATCTGTAGACATGTTCACAACATGATCCAGAGCATTACAACAGGCTTCCACTACAAGATGAGATCTGTGAGTACACACTCCACCATCAATTCAGGAGAATGAGCCTCTGGTTGAAATTCAAAATTGATTGGGTGAAAAATACATCCACAGTGTTCAGATGGTGACAGGGGCTGCTTGCTCTGCTTCTCAAATCTAGAAGGATGACTTAATCTTTGAAGAAAATTATATTCAACTTGTTTCAAATCCAGCAGCTTTGATTCAGCAAGCTACACAGTTCAAACAAAGGGTACCAGGAAGGTTTTGGATGGCATCTACTTGTTCAAAAATGGAACAGTACAGATTGTTCAGAGAAGCATAGTTAGCTCAACCTTGGGAATTTTTCACCCCATGACAATGTCTCCAAAAATTTAAACAATGGCTTTTTCAGATGCACAGCACGACAAGGGTGTTATTTATTAAGTGGTGTTGTTTACTGTGCGAGAAAAGCCACGAGGTACAACAAAACCCACTATAAGAGTTTATTAAAGGGAGGGAACTGAAGGGGGTGCTTAGGCCTATGGAAAGATCGTGCAGGAAGAAAGGGTGGAGGGATGAGTAGGACCCACACATACGTTCCCCCCGCACATGCGCATATAGGCTTATATAGCTATGCCACTCATGCGCATAGATTACGTGATCATGCAGCTCACGGATTATGTAGGCTGTAAGGCTCTAGGATGACTAAGCATCTTGCCATCACTTGCATGGTCATGGAAGAGTGGCTAGGAATTCTAACAAAGGGAGTTTTATTACTCATTGATCTGGACTGCAAAAATACTTAAAGAAATCCTTTAAGCTAAAGTATAGGGTAGCAGACAGAATCCTGCATGCATACAAATTGAGATTCCAATTTTATGGAAAATTTCTTCTTTGTGTTAAGTCCCTTAAAGGAAATTAGACATTCCAATTACATGGAAAATTATGAAGGTACCTTTTATTATTTTAATATTTTTAAATGGTAATTTAAATAAAAAACATATGATGTCAGAAAGCCTACACCCATGAAGTGTCATCAATATGAGTGACTTGACAAGATCTGAACAATGTTGATGCCAATGGACGTGCCAACATGGAGAGGGCCAAAAGCTTGCAGTTTCTCAACTCTAGACAAAGGACTATGGGCAACTGGAGAATGTTCAGAGTAGGAGAAATGGTCTTCTATGGGTAGAGCTTTCCAATTATACACATACATATATGTAACAACAATTAAAAAAAAAGAGATCACTGACAGAAAGCAAGAAAGGATACACGGGGAAGTTTTGGAAGAAGAAAGGGGAAATGGCAAATTATATAACTACATTTAAACTTAATAAAATTTAAAAACACTATAAAAATGTGACGTATGTAAAATCCGTAGCACACAGCCAGAAAAAAAAAAGGGGGTATGTTGTGACCAAGCTTCTCTGCCAAAGTAGCCTTTTAAAATACATATTGTAATGAGTTAAACATGTTAGTTATAAACTACCAACAAGCCTCTTTTCTCAGTGGAAGACAATAGAAGCTATTCTGTTTTTGATAGGTTTTTGGTTTTTTTGGTTTTGGTTTTTTTGGTTTTTGTTTTGTTTTGTTTTTTTGAAACGTGGTTTCACTCTTAACCCAAGCTGACCAGAAATTCACTATTCAGGACCAGATGGCCTGGAACTAATGGGCTCTTCCTGCCTCAGCTTCCTGCGTGCTGTGATCACAGCTAAGCACCTCCACCCCATGCTGAGGTTTATTGAGTTAACTGGTTGGGAGACAGATGTGGGCTAATATTTCAGAATTTAAACTGTATGCATATTTTTGACCCAATTTCTGACCTTCTAGAGATCTGCCCTATGGAGATGAATGACATGAACACATATCTTTAAATACATTTAATTTCCTTTAGGGGACTTAACACAAAAAAAGAAACTAGATAAGTATCCAGACATGTCTTGGAACATTCCCATTAGAATATTATTTGTGAACAGATAAATAGAAAGTTGAATTAATTTAAGGAGTCTTCAATATTAATGGAATGAATTCTGATTGAATCATAAATGAGATACAACGCAGACTTTAAAATTATGAGACAGAACTTGGGATGAAGCGCAGCGATCAAGCGCTTGACTTTCCTGTGAAAGATCCTGTGTTTGCTTCCAACAGTAGCACAGACAAAATGTAGTACATTTGATATAGTTAAATATAGTAGAAGTAAAGCCAGAGTACCTTGATCCATGAAGAAAATTTAAATAACACACATAATCCTCTACTTTTAAGTTAAAACAGAGAAAGGGAACAACTGATACGTATACACGGTTATGTCCATAAAATATTCACAAACACAGAAAGAAAGTTATTCATACTGATTATCTCTGGCAGTAGAATTTCTAAGTTCTTTTTTATTGTTGTAAGGAAGGAACATGAAACTTTTATAACAAATTTTAAACTAATTATGCTATTTACATTTTGGAAAAATACTCCTCAAGATTATTCTACTTTTCTTGGCAATGTACTTTCATATGAAATTTCTAATTATTTATTCACATTGATGAAAGAGGAAATGTTCAATTGATTAATATTTTAAGACATTGACTTTTATCTTTCAATCGATATATCCTAGAGCACATATTACTTTAGATTTTAAAAAATTTCCTAGGTATTGCTATCCATTTTGGCTTTGTTATCAAGTAACTTAATTTGCAAACTGGATTTTATTATTTTACTTTTCCTACTTGGATATTTTTTAACTGAATTCATATAGCTAAATTTAATGGCACTGGATTTAGTGTGTGGAGACACAATCTCTGAAGAAAAAGGAAGCTACCATCCCATTGACAAATGAGCAGACTGTCCTGCCAGCCCTCTTGTTTTCTTAACCATCTCTGATAGGGTGCTTATCAGTGAGCTGAATCATCATCCAGCTAGATTACAGGCTCTCTCTTGGCACGGATTAATCCAAACAGTCTTGCAGGGTCATCATGAACACTTTCCTCGACTGCCTGGTTATCTGGTGGGGAACTTTCTACCAAATTGATCTGAGAAATGTTGGCATCCATTGCACACACTTGTGCATCCTTTTCCCTGTCTAACAAATTAGCATTCTGTTTCCTGGGCCTTCTGCGTTTCCCCTTGAAGCTGTGATCCAGTGTGGCGTAGCACATCTGATCTTCAGCACGTCCCTGAAAAGAAAAGGTACGTTAGTTTTTCATTGTTGGCCTATTCTTTAATTTCCAAGACTTCTATAAATTTCCATGGCCTATGGGAAAAAAAATTCTTTTCTGGCTTTAGTTACCTTATTTTGCCAAAGCTGACAGTTAAAGACAACAACAAATCAATAGTTAATTTAAGACTTTTGAGTTGAAGAAGAAAAGTATTTAGATGAAGCTTCACGGATTTTTTTCCCCTCATACTCAAAATTTACATAAACACATTAGACAGTTTCTCACCTGCTTTTATCTTCACCTTCACCTCAAGCAGTTACTGCCTTATGTCACTTCTACCGAGTAACTGTACCTTCATTTGTTTAGGAGGGAAAACACACGATAGGGAGCAATCTAACAAGTTTAAGGTGTGCTTTACATACGCTTAGTAAATGGTGATTTAATCGGACCCGCAAATCCTTCCTCTGCCCCTTACTTTACAGTTTTAAAGATTCGTTAGAATAAAGCAAACAGATCTCCTCGCACAACTGACACCTAAGACAGAATGGACTTTGTTACCCTTCCCCTCTGTCCTAGAGCTGGGTCAATGTCAGGGTGAGGACAGAAGACTAAGGTAACCTGGGGCAAACAACAGGTTGAAGCCCAGACCTTGAATGCGTTGTTGGAACATCCCAGCATTAAGTCTCAGTTGTGTTATGTACAACTTGGGCAGCTTGAGCTTGGGTGGCTTCTTGAAAATCATACTGAGTCTCAGTATTCTTGCTTTTAAAATGAAAGCAGTAATATTGATCTCATAGTGCAGATATGATTGGTAAATAGAGAACATTCATACTGAAGCCGTAATTATTTAAAAGCAGATGATATTATGATGATTACAGGCTTCAAACTAAAATTGGAGGGTTTTCATGGAATATAGTGTAGCTACCTATGTTCAGGATTTACCTCTAAGACCAGGCCAAAATCATGGGGCCAGAGGCCGAGGAAGTAACGTTTGGATGAAAAAACTCCCCGCACCTAGGCAAGTATCTCCTTATTGGTATAAGGGAAATGCCTCATGTTTTTATGTCAGGCAGAAGAGATGGCTCCATTTACATGCTCTTTAGTTTCTTTATCAGACTTGCTATTCCTTAACCATTTCCACAAAAGTACAATAGCTGTCTAACTGGTGTCCACACGTTCATCTTTCCCTCCACCATTCATCTCACTGTACTGTTTTCAAATTATCGCAGTAAGGTACAACCCTTGTCTTTTACTATCTCTCCTTCGGAAAGAATCACAGCCTATGGACTAAAGTCTGGATTTCATGTCCTGACCTTTAAGGTTTTCTATTTTGATGCTCAGTACTCCCCCACTCTGCTCTGTATCCCAGAAAATTCATCAATTCACTGCTGCACGCATTTAGTACTGTCGTCTGCCTCAACTTTCCTCAGGCCGACTGGTGAAAAGCTATCGAAGTGCACTTAGAACCATGGAGGGATGGTGATTTGTTGGTCTTTTGGGACTTTGTTGAACTCTCCTGTCTTCTTTGGTAAATTCTGCCCTATCCTGTTCTAGATTCTTGGAGACCCAAGGCCAGCAAGACCAAGTAACTGACCTATGCTATACCAAGCACCCATTGCCTCCCATCACCCTGGCAACAGGCTCCAAGAGAATGAATGGCCCAGGTGTTATTATTCTGATACTGTCCTTTGGCGTCACCCTATGCTCTGCCATGGAAGCCTATTCTTAGGGCTCCTCCTTAAGAATTCTCCACCCATTTCTCTCTCTTCTCCTTCTGCTTTCCTCCCACGAGATGCACACCTCTCAAATCCCTCACCCCCCACCTCTCTTCCTCCCTCCTTCTCTCCCCCCTTTCTCCCCCCCCCACCAAATAAAACTCTTTAGTGAGCGCTGTCTGCATGGCATCTCTGTCTCTCACCTGCCGTGGGGCACCTTGGCTCCACCCACCAGCACGTGTAATATCATAACACCAGGAATGGGCATATTTGATGGCATTTTAAAATTGATATTTACTATCAAGAATAGAAAAGGCATCTTTTCCCTTGAATCGAAAAATAAAATGCACAAACCTTTAGTGGCTTGTCCAACCTCACTTGAGGAGCCTGCTGATACCAGAACAGAAAGAAAGATAATGAGGAGAATGAGGAGTGTGTCACTACTCAATCATCTCAAAGGCAAAATACGTTCTTAGCTCTGTCTGTCATATGAGGCATGACACCTCTCTTCAATACCAAAGTGGTTGGAATTTGGTTCCTGCAATTATAGGAAATCACTCCAAATAATATGTGGCAATACTATTGTGTTTTATCAGGCAGTGTCAGGGTAAAAGAAAATCTGAGTCCCAAGAAAGGATCATGGCTGTACATTCAATATTTACTTCAGACTTCCACTGTGCTGGCTTAGTTGAGGGCATTGAGGGTTCATAGAGGAAAGGGTAAAGAAATGTGAGTCCTAGCAAGAAATAGAAGCCACAGGGGATGGAAAGAACCCATCTAATTCCACTTAGTTCTGAAATTAGAGGGAAAAACAGAGCAAAGGAAGTTTCTGTTGTTCTGCTGGTTTTGTTTTAATATTGAGATCATTTGCACACATGCTAGGCAAATGATAATGATCATTTCCAGGAAGAAAAGAAAAATAGAGGAAAACTAATTAAAGTTGTAAGATCCTGAAACTCAGGAGAAATAACGTGGAGCATAATTAGTATTGGTCTGAGAAGGGAGAGGATGCTTTTGACAGAGTAAGGAGGTGGGACGTTGACCCAAGGTCAACAAACAAATAAAAGGAATAGCACACATGTATATCCTTAAAGTTTATAGGCTATGGGAGCACTTGGGGAATAATCTTATTCCTAGGTTTTCTGATGAACTCTTAGGACTTACTTTTTTGATGGTAGACCAAGATACTCAAATTATGGTCTCTGAACCACACACATTGTTTGCAAAGGGCAAAGAAATGACCCGTGCTTCTCAGAAAACACTTTCTTCCTTCAGCCTACACATGTTATTGTAGATTCCCTGAGTTTTTGTGACGAATCAGTGCATGAGTATCGGAGTAGCAAATGGTCATGACTATGCTGATGAGGTGAAATGGAGCAATTGGGAGAAGCGGAGTTTTAACGTGTAAAACTGAATTTATAAGAATGTAATAGAACAGAGACTAGTTTTCTGAATCGTGTCTTTAACTACATAATTCATAAAAGAGCAGGCTCAAAGATGTTACATGGTTTTGCATCGTTTCCACTTGAGAAAAAGCCAGATGCAGCTCAAAGAAAATGACTCCATGCAATTCCCATGTGTTTATTCATAATTTATATTCATAATTCTTGGTATAGTTACATCTACATTTCTAGATGGTGTAATTACACCTTAATCTCCTTCAAGAGCTTTCATTTTATTATCATGAGTTTAACAGGAGATATCATGTCATGTAGCTTTTCCTACTTTAAAAAAATAAAAGTGCACTTTAAAGATTTGTGTTTATGTGTATATGTGTGTATATATGTAAGTACCCCCCCCATGTGTACGTGTGTGTGTGTGTGTGTGTGTGTGTGTGTGTGTGTGTGTGTGTGTGTGCCTGCAGAGGGCAGGGAGGATGTCAGATCCCCTGGAGCTTGAGTTAGCAGTGATTGTGGGCTGTTCAGTGTGGGTTCTAAAACAAGCGCTCTTGCACTGAGCCGTCTCTCCAGCCCCTAAAAGCATATTTTATAATTAACCAAATGTCAGATTGCATATGTGGTGGCTTTTTTCTCAAATATCACTACATCCTGATTTCTTCGTAGACTTGTTAAGAAGTCTGATTTCTTATAGATGTCTTGTAGTGAAAAGGAGAAAAATTCTACCACAATGGGAAATTTCCAAACTGTGACCTATTTTAGAACAAGAATATTGTATGTAAGATGAATCTGCCTTTGAATTCTGTTTCCTTACACAGTATCTGGGTGCTCCAGGACGAGCTTTTCTTTCTTCGCAAGTTTTAAAAACTAGGAATTTTAATGCTGCCTCCTTCATGGGACTCTAAGCAGAGACTGCAAATGGGGCACGTGAAGCAAAGCTGTAACAATTGCTGTCACAACTGCCCATGACTAGTCTAGTAAGGGGATATAAGAGAAAAGATTTTGGAGAAGAAAGAATAATACTTGAACGTTTGGATGCTTTCAGAGTATTATGCAAATTCGTTTATATATATATATATGCATGCTTGTATGCAAAGACAGGGCCTATTGTTCTTTGAACTACACCTAATTTTGAGTCTTCTGGTGTTGTTTGAGTTTTGCTCTTGTTTCTGTCTTTCCCTGTAGAGCTCAAGTCTCAGAGCTTGACATGTGATTCATGCTGCAAAATTTTTAACAGGCCGCTCCAAATGTATATCAGAAAACACCCTTTGTGCTCTTGAAATATGTCCAGGTGCTTTGAACTAGACTAGACTTAACTCATACAGAAAATGTCACCTGTCCAGATGTGGTGGCTTCTTGCGTATCAATTGCAGACCTTTGTGGTCGAGCTTTCATTTGCTCATAGCAGTCCTCATCCATGGCTTCTTGGGAGTAGAGGTGATGGAGATTTCCATGGAAAAATGAAAAGTGCTGGTATAAATAAAATACGTGATCCAAACAATATTTAGCTAAGAATACACAGCCTCAAGAATTATTTAAGTAGTCTTTTAGATGGACGTGCAAAGAAGTTATGAAAGCACAAACTGTTACTGGCAGATCAGAGGAGTCTCTTGTCCACAATATTACTGACAGATGATAAGAAGCTCAAGATGGAGACTGTACCATAAGGATTTTCTGTACCACAACAGCATGTGGAAGTCTCATCTGAACTACTGTTTAAAATGATCTGGAGATCCAATGAAGTTAAAGGGTTGCCTGTGATGGGTGTGGCTGCATGTGGTACACCCTAGCATAAAGCATGGCACTTGCAAAGTCCATCAATGATTACACTTTTGTAATTAATTCTATGAATAATATGCTTTATCCAGAAACATTTAAAGTGCCTCACTCTAATTTTGAACAAAACGGCTTAGATTCTGATTTGTGTCCCACCAATCAGAAGCATCTCAGATAGACAGGACTGTTTCAAATCCTCAAGATTGTTCAATGCCATTCGAAGGATCTAGAACTTTTGCGCAGTGTCTAAAAGTCAACAGACTTGTACTCACTACTTTCTTCATGCTAGTGAACCATCCTATTTGGTATCTTTATTCTCCCAAACACATCCATATACAAGCCTAACTAGAGTGGCTAGTTACCCAGCCAAAATGTACAATGCATCAATTTGACCTCAGAGAGGAAGATATATTTATTATACCAAAAGGTACCTAATAATCTTTCTATCCTCTCTAAAAAACAACATGGGAAAACAGCCTAGAGTGGTGTTTCTCAAATCATGGTCCATGGGAAACTAGCATCAGAATCTTGTATTTGCTTGTTAGCAGATTTCTTTTTTATTTTTCGAGACAAGGTTTCTCTGTGTAGTTTTGGTGCCTGTCCTGGATCTCGCTCTGTAGACAAGGCTGGCCTCAAACTCACAGAGATCCTCCTGGCTCTGCCTCCTGAGTACTGTGATTAAAGGTGTGCACTACCATGGCTCAGCCTTGTTAGCTGATTTCTAAATCCAATCCAGAGCATGTGAGGTCAGCATCTGGAAATAAACCCCTGGCATATTTTGGTTTGGAAAGTACAGATCTGATGGGCTCTGGGCCATCAGAATTTATAGGAACTTAAATATGAAGGATGAGATCATAATTCTGCAACATAAAGCAGAAGGAACATTATTTTAATGTAATATTTCTGTCTTATTACAGTGTAGAAGTTAGAGGATATTCATAATGGAAAGAAAGACAGTTAAATCTTTGAATCATTATAAAATTCCCATATCTCTAACTTTATAATTCTATATTGGTTTGGATACATAGCTACCATGGTATTTTTAGATCACAGAAAACCTTTGTATTTGAGACAGAGATCTGCAAGCAGAATAAACTTAGAGACTCTGCTCATGAGCAGAGGGAAGGCCCATAGCAGGGTGACAGCTTCTCTCATTAGCCATGGGATCAGATCACAGCTGCTTGCTCTGAGCACTTGAGATTGTTTTGTTTTCAGAAAAGGTTCAAGTGAAGAGCACTTGTAGAAGAACAGAAACACAAACCACTTAGTGATGACTTGATTCTGCTTTCTCCCCAGCTGCTATCAATCCAGCCCCAGGTTCTCCACTTAAAGAGAACAGGCTATAACACAGGAAACCAGAGAAAGTGTTCATGGTTTTGGCCATTAACTGTACACAGGCTTCTATACACAGATCACAAGATACTGTTTCTGTGGATCATATTCTGTTCTTTATGGATCACAAAATACTGTTTCTGTGGATCACATTCTGTTCTGTGGCTTCATTTCACAAAATTCTCTGTGTGTCAAAATTCATGGGACTAGAACCTTCTATTGCTGTTCTAGTGGTGATGTATTGTTGTTGCTACCAGTGTGAAATGAAGCACACAGAAAAACAGGAGCTGCTGTCTTGCACTGACTATCAGTACAATTTATAGTGTGGCCCTTGCAAACATATCCTATTCAATATACTATATATAACTTATGGCTTCTAGAATGCCTAACTGTGATGGTTTTAGAAATGGGATACCTCAAATTGTTGACGTCCAGTTATGGAAAAATAAAACTTACCTGGGATTATATTTTCTAAGTTACCATAAATTGGAGTATCTTCAACATAATATTCTTCAGCTCTGTAATAGGGGAAAATAGTTTTCTCTATTAGATAAAATCCACTTTACACATGGCAAAACATAATTACTAAGTAATAGTTGTTAACTAATAACTAATTTCTCAGCTAACTTCAATATCTAGTATGCTATCATATGTTCTTGTTCAGTCTGAGACTCCTGTGGTAGAAGTGATCATATATGAATAAGTGAAAACATGAATCATGTATTCATGTGTGTGTGTATATGTATATGTATGTCTGTGTATGTGCATATGTGTGTGTCTATGTGTGTCTTTATGTGTGTGTGTATGTGCAAATTAAAAGTTGAGATTGGAGCCTTCTTTCAGGAATAAGGATAACAAATGATTACTGAGAACTGTTATGTGCTAGGGACTTTTGGAAGCACATTTCATAAAGTTTGTTTGTTTGTTTAATTCTCAAAGCAATTCTAACCGACCAGGACTGTATCACCTTGATTTTATAGAGAAGAACATGAAATACTCAAACGTTACATGACTTCTCCATTTCAAGGTCACAAGGTCACGAAAGTAGAAAACAGCAGAGTTAGGGTTAGAATGCAGGTCGTCTGTGCTGTAAGCTGTACTGCTGTTTGCCAGCTACCAGTACAGCTCTGAAAGGTCCTTTAAAACCGCACCAGGCAGTGATGTAGCCTTTAATCCCAGCACTCAGGAGCAGAGGCAGGTGGATCTCTGAGTTTGAGGCCAGCCTGGTCTACAAAGTGAGTTCCAGGACAGCAAGGACTAAACAGAGAAACCCTGTCTTGAACCCCCCCCCCCGCCAAAAAAACCCCTACATTTGTTAGGTAAATTCTATAGACTCAGATTGGTAGATGAAACATAATGATTGACAACATTAGTTACACTTATAATGTAACTATAAGAAGCCTGAGACTCAGATAGATTAATTTATTAACTTACTTTTATAAACAATATCAGAAAAAATTATGAGTTATGAGAATTTCCCACTCTGCCAGGGCTCATTCAACCCTTGGGCCAGAACTATAGAAGAGTATGATTCCCTATACTGTACACACTAGAAATCTGCAATGCATTGGAGTTAAGTATCCAGACACATAGTTAGTAATTGTAGAGCTAGGGTCACAATGTAAATTTGGTTGCAACATCCCATGCTCTACTCATATTCTAAGAAAGTCATGCAAAAGATACATAATTTAAAGACTTTAGGGAAACAGTCCAGAAGACCATATAAAGATCATAGTTTCCTGTCCCTCTAGTCAAGAGAGTTAACAGGGATATGAGAGTATTGGTTCTTATTAATTTTTCTTCTTGCTTTATGGGAGTAATGCTATTATTACAGTAAGTACCTTACCAACATCACCAGATTGTCTACTGATATCACTCTTAATGACAATGGCCCTACTGGCTAAATTTTACATTGACAGGGTAGGGACAGAGGAACATATCACTTGGTAAATGAAATTTTATGAAATAGCACCCACTACTTTCACTTTGAGATTACATGTCACCAAGAGCTGGGAGGAATTATAACCAAAGGGGAAGGAAGTCATCCCAAGACATGACACCGGTAGTGCTTCCCATACTGCTTAAAGAAGACAGAGTATCTACAAATACTAAGTAGGTCTCCTTAAACAAATAACAGTTCAAAAGATGCCCACACAAAATGGTTTGGAAAGCCTAGATGCTGGCCCACGTTTCACTTATCTGATAGTGAAGAAACCATTTACAACACTCTTTCCATCCAGTACACCTTAATACTGGAACCAATGGTTTTGATCAAGGTTTTCTTCTGGATATGCAGAAAATATTATAGCAAAAGTTGAAGACTTTTTAATAAGATGAGCCATCCATTTTCCCAGCCCACAGAGATAGCAGATACAACCTGCAAATGATAAATCATGTCCAAAAAATGAATATCACTCTATTCCCTATGAATGAAAATAAGATGTGATTTATAATGCAGTGCCCTGTGTCTGCAGGCTGGTCTCAAGTGATTAATCACCTCAGATAAACTATTATTCAGAAGCAGCTGCTTAACGAACAAATTAAAAAACGTGTTTTTACTTGGCAATGCCAAATAGCTCCAGCTTTTTGCAGACATGTAATAAACTTCAACAACAAATGTTTGGCAATGTTTTATGTGGGAGATTACAATAATTGCTGTTCTTTTTTTCCTTTTTCAGTGCTGAGAATCAAATGTCAGATCTTGTGCATGCTAAGTAGGTATCCTTCCTCTGAGTTATATACCTACCTTATACAGTGACTGCCTTTTAAAAAATTAATAACTGAGCTCATACCTGAGAGGATAATTTACCCTGAGTTTGGGGTCAAGTCAGACTCTCAATCTGGGCATGCCTAAAGAGGACCTCTAGCCATTAGGAACATTTACTGACACTTCAAAATTGTGAAATATATTATTGTAACCTCTTTTATTATCCAAATTTTGAGCTTTCATTTAGACCTTATCCAATCACTGTTTAAAAACATTTACTTTATTTACCTCAAATGCTTTGTGATCTAAGTATATTTGAATTACTCTTAAAAAAGTTATTTCTTTTTGGATCCCCTTGAACTTTAATCCTGTAAGTTCTAACTGTAATACTTACAAATCAAGGATGTTAAAATTAATTAATTCTTCTCAGCCTCCAAATTCTATATAGAGTTCCAATACCCAAACAAAAAGGTAGGATGTGTCTGCAAAACTAATCAAGTTGTTCTAAGGAGTTGGGGAGTTATCAGGCTAGGGAAAGAGCAGGCTTGGGGTTTATCAGAAGTTGATGTTGACAAATGTTAGCTTGATTTCCTTAAAAGGCATTTCTTTGACTAGGTAGAGACATGAGCTCAGGTTGCATTGGCATCTGAATGTTATCTACAACCACGAAGGAGGGTGAAATTACTTAGGGAATGAATACTGGTAGAAAAGGAGGTTGCTAGGGGAGCGCTGACAGTCTGGGGTTTTAAGAATCAGGAGACAGGACAAGAAGGAAGAAGCTACTAGAAAGGGGAGTGTCTTAGGGCTTGCTTGTTTGTTGTTGTTGTTTGTTTTTGTTGTTTGTTTGTTCTGGTTTTTCAAGTTTCTTTGTGTAGCCCTGGCTGTCCTGGAACTTGCTCTATAGACCAGGCTGGCTTCAAACTCAGAGATCCTATTGCCTCTGCCTCCCAAGTGTTGAGATTAAAGGCGTGTGCCACTAGACGCCAGGCCAGGCTTAGTTAGGGTTTTATTGCTGTAAAGATACACCATGATCACAACAGCTATTATAAAAGAAAACATTTCATTGGGGCTGGCTTACAGTTTCAGAGGTTTAGTCCATTACCATCATGACAGGACATGGTGGTGTGCAGACAGACATAGTGCTGGAAACGGAACTGAGAGTTCTACCACAGACAACAGAAAGAGACTGCTATACTAGGCCTAGCTGGAGCATAGAAGACCTTAAAGCCCAATCCCACAGTGACACACTTCCTCAAACAAGGCCACACCTACTCCAGTGAAGCCACACCCACTCCAAAGAGGCCACACCTCCTAATAGTGCCATTCCCTATAGGCCAAGCTTCTAAAACATGAGTCTATGGGGCAATACCTATTCAAGCCACCACAGGAAGCAAAACCAAAGAGGTTTCTTGGTGACTCAGAGCCAGGAAAGTGAGCTTTTTAAATAGAAAGTGCCACGGTCTCCAGGGCTACAGATGGGCCAGCAAAATAAAATTAAGATTTGACCCTATAGAATTCAATGGTCACTTTGGCAAGAGCTGAGGCAGTGAATTAGAGACCCAAAGACTGAATGACATAGATTCAAGACTTTCAGAAAGAATGGGGGAAGCCAGCAAATATGATCAGAACGCAGCTGGATCATCCTGGTTGGCTGTAAAAGGTGTATGGTAGACAGGCAGCTATGTAGTGATGTAACCTCAGGCTGATATTTTCTCATCTCTTATTTTTTAAAGCATGGGCAATACAGTCTACTTATGTATTAAGGCAAAAATACAGTGAAGCAGAAAGAACATTGAAACAGAAGAGAAAGAGCAAGCTGCTATGGGTATTCCTGAATATATGATTGCTGAATTGTTACTTTCTTCATCAAGAGCTGTGAGACTGGCATTAATATCTTGGACAGAAAATGGGAGGGCTGAAAGAAGAAGGCCCTAATCCAGAAGAAGCATGTAAGCCACAGAAATATTTCCTGTTGGCTTGAGGCAGGAAAGGCATTGCATTGTTCCCTGTGAAGGGGACAGTGACTGGACTCTCAGAGCCATGTTGTCCAACACCAAATCTTCATCTCTGTGATCAGTGTTCAGAGTCTTCTCTGATATGCCTAAGTCTTTGTGGGGTTAGACACAGGAAGCTCATATTGTGTAGTTGGGGTTTTCTCCAGTCCCACTCAGGCCCGCAGCCACTCAGACCCAAGTAAACACATAGAGGCTTATATTAATTAAAACTCTATGGCCTAATAGCTCAGGCTTCTTGCTAGCTAGATCTTACATCTTAAATTAACCCATTTCTATAAATCTATACCAGCTTACCGGTATCTTTACATCTTGCTTCTCATGGCGGCAGCTGGCAGTGTCTCCTCTCTCAGCCTTCTACTTCCCAGAATTCTCCTCTCTGCTTATCCCACCTATACTATACTTCCTTCCTGGCTACTGGCCAACGGGGAAAGAATCCTAGAGCAGTGACACAGAACCAGGGTGACTGTGGAGCAACTAAGAAAGAGGGCCAAGGGGATAGCTTGCTAAGTAAAGTACCTGACACAGAAGCACAAGGTCCTGAGTTCAGATCCCCAGTAGGCTTATAAAAGCTGGGAGTAGTGATGCAAGCCTGTAACCCTACCTCCCAGAGCCATTCCAGAGGGGAGCTGAGAAAGATGGATGGAAAAGGTTCACTGATCAGCCAGTCTAACCAAAATGGTAAACTCTCAGTTCTGTAAGAGACCTTGTCTCAGCAAACAAGGTGGAGACTGATGGAGGATGACAATAACATTGATGTCTGGACTTTTCACAGACACTGACACCTGTGCATACACATGCATTCCTCCCAAATAAAAAAGAACCTCGGGAGAGATAGGGGCTCTTCACAAGGATATCTTGTAGTTACATAAGTTACACTTGCTGGGGCTTACATCACAATTATAACAAGAGGCTGGATATTTTAGAGACACTTCTGAGTACCTGTGAGACATGCTTATAGACCCTCTCTCTCCACAAACTGACCTCAAGGCTCTTTTGCTGAAGGCAGCACCCACACAACTCATAGAACATGGAGAAGTTGAGTTAGTGCCTGCATAGAGCCTTCACCCCAACATAATAGCATCTTTGGTACAGGGAGGAACTCTGTACACTAACAAATGAGAAATGTAAACACCAACACAACTACAACCCTTTTGATTTACAGTGCTGCCCTGCCTTCATGATATGCTAGTGCAATGGTGTCACATGTCTTGTGGAAGTAACTAATCCTTGTCAGATTTGACTGAAGGCCCACTCAACAAGATGGAACCCATACCCTGCACTGCTTGGGTAGCCAAGAACTTGAGACTAGATATCCTAGGAACCTAGATAAAACTAAATGCTTCTGTTCTACTAAAAGAACAGTAATAAAATGACTCCTAATGACATTCTGCTATACTTATAGGTCAGTCCCTTGCTCAGTGGTCATCAGAGAAGCTTCTCCTTGCAGGAGATGGGAACCAATACAGAGACACATAGCTAGGCAACATGTAGAGTGTGAACTCTCAGCCTTAATGGGATGTCTCCACCAAATCAGGGAACCCTGTGGAAGAGGAGGCAGAAAGAGCGTAATAGCCAGAGGGGACAGAGAACACCAGGAGAACAAGGCCTTTAAGTCAACAGGATCAACACACGTATGAACTGACAGAGATTGAGGCAGCATATTTGGGGCTTTCATGGGCCTATACCAGATGGGATCCTAGAACTGAAAGGAGTAGTGGACACAAGCCCTCATCCCTAGCCCAGAAGCTATCTCCAATTGTTAACTACTTGCAAATGAAATTTAGTTTTCTACAAGAGCGTCTCACTGGGGAAACTACTTTTAAGAGTAGGAGGCATGCCCATCAGTAGATGGCCAACAGAAAATGAACTCAAAGGCATCATTGGAGGTGTCTTGTCAGAGCTTTTCTGTTTTTATTAATTTTGTCTTATTTTTTAATTCTTAATTATTTCTCTCTCTCTCTCTCTCTCTCTCTCTCTCTCTCTCTCTCTCTCTCTCTCTCTCTCTCTCCTACAGGTCCTTTGCATATATGTTATGGCTTCTAGTTTAATGTTTTTATGGTATTCCCGAGTGTGTGTCTCTGCATCTCTATGTTTCTTGTGTTTTGGGGGGCTCTTTTTCTTGTTTCTTTTGTCCTATTCTGATGTGTTAGTTTTGTTCTATCTTACTATATTTTATATTATCCCTTAGAAGTCTGTTTTCTAATGAGAGACAGAAAAGCACTGGGTCTGGATGGAAGAGGAGGTGGGGAGGAAATAGGATGAAGAGAGGGAGAGGAGAGCATATTCAGGATATATTATATGAGAAAAAAATCTATTTTCAATAAAAGGAAAAAAAAGAGAAGAGCCCCAGCCCATATATTCTTACAAGTTATTGGGTCAGCAAAAACACCTGGGAGTTCACTGTCTTAAAGAATCCCAGTCTGGAGAACTGGTCTAGAAGACTATTAGCATGGGTTATGTTAAGGACAGGATTTATATTTCATTAGTATAGTCAACAAAGATGGAATTAAGAGGGCCTGTGCCCTGTGGAGTTCTGAACATCCAGATCTTGTCCTAAGGTACAAAGGCAGCTGAGCCACAGTGGTTTGTGATAAGAATAGCCCCATTGTCTCCATGAAAAATGTGTGACACTCTTTGAGAAAGACTGAAGACTGAGAAGTGATGGGGCAGGTAAAGGAACCACAAACAATGCAGCTTTGTAAATTGGAGCGAGCCAGGCTAGAGATAGACAGGGGTTTCTTAGGTCTCACATCTCACTCATCAGAGTTTCTATCCATTACCATTGCAAGTAAAATATCACCATATTTTTCAGATGCTAAACCTGAAGTTTACAGATGCTGAACATTTCCTCAAGCATGCACACAGATGACTGCAAGAATTCCACTAAATTTCTGAATTCCTTGGATATCAAACCAATAATACATTGATGGTGTAACTTCCTTACACACAGAGAAAAGAGGTAAGGATTGTATACAATTTATTTCAAAGAAAAATGAGGCAGTCCAAGGATAAATAACACAGAGTATGTATTTCATTTTCTGTTCTATAAATTTGGATGTTTTGTTGTCCTTGGGTTGATCATATTTGTGATCTTCCGGTACAGAAAAGGCAGGGGCTTAGGGAAGCAGGAGGAGCAGAGAAGAAATTTCTTTCCCTCTAGCCTAGCTTCCCAGCTTAGCAGCTATTGTAGAGTTAAGGAGAGTCAAAAGGGGAATCCAGGATGATAGACCGTCTGTCTACTTCTGTCTAACTGAAGAGGCTTCAGTAATTTTAGCCCCACCTCAAAGAGATTGGTTTCTACTTGTTTTCTGTTGATAGTTTTATATTTTAGTGAGTGGAGATCATGGTAATTTTGTTTTCCATAGTCTCAAGGCCTCCCCAACAAAAGTGTTTTTAGTCTTCAATACACACAATCAAGTAGAGGGGAGTAGTTATATGTTCAGAAGTCTGGGAATTAACATACCCTTTGGAGGTAGTATCTGCATTGTATATTCAATTTTTGCCTAAATGGGGATGTATTACAAAAAGCAATAGATATTTAAGGCATTTATTATCAGACAATAGATGATTAAATCTTTGAGGAAAAGATCTATGTCTTTCCATTTTGTCGTTTTATTTTTGGAAGACTACCCTCCAGGTGACTTTGGAACATTCCTGTCACATTTGTAATGCTCAAGGATAACCAGAGTATGAAACAGAGGCTACAACATCATGGGATGAGGAAGAACTGACTGGAAAAGCCCAGGCTTGGCTTCAGTCTCCATAGAGACAGGAGTCTTAACAGCTTTAGTTGTCATTTTTGCCTCTGGGGTATAAAAGCCAATGCTGGCTGATTGCTGATTTTGCTCACATACAGTGCAAGTAAGACACATGCAGATGAGATGCTGTGCCCCAGGCAGCATCCAGGCAGCATCTGTCCTAGCCTCTAGGAACCATTCATGATGAATGTGAGGTCTCTTTGTCCCTTACTGCACAATTGTAATGTATAACCTCTTTCCATAAAATACCTTGTGTGTATTAGAGTCTTCCTCACTAGACCTGGCAGGTAGGAAAGTATAACTCAAAACACAGTGGACTGAAGCGTTTAAACTTCTATACCTGATGATCGGTATGATGGTAATCTTTGCTTTCCTTCATGTAGAGGGAGTTTACTCTTTGGGAATCAGTGATCTTAGTTTATAATTTCCTAATGTAGTGCTTATTCTTGAGGGATTATTTGCTAGATAAATGAATGTTACATAAGACCCAGCCTTATTCCCACATCTACAGTACAGATAAAAGCCTATTTACATTGAGATGGGTATTATACCAATTTTCCTTTTCAACTCTTCTCATGCTGATACCAAAGAAAGTCTTTAGCTAAGCGATCAAATCTCATGACCTCTATATCTTTTTTTATTTTGTGTTTTAGCTTTTGTATTTTGAGGTAGGCTCACTTCATGCAACCCAGACTAGCCAGAAACTCAGAATAGACTTTCCTGTCTTGCCTTCCTAGTGCTGGGAATACAGATTAGTGCCACCAGCACACCTGGCACGCTGTATCTTAATTGCCCTTCAAACATCAAGAATCAAGTTAATCAGAAAAGAGATAAGTGTTCTCAAGTTTGTTGTTAGCAAGTCATTCTTGATGGCGTGAAATTATCTCACACTAAAGATTCCAGTGTGAAGAATAGTCACAAAAATCTGTATACAGAGAATCTACCTGCAACCGTATCTTGGATCGATAAGAGACTTTTTTTTTTTTTTTTTTTTTTTTTTTTGGTTTTTCAAGACAGTGTTTCTCTGTGTAGCTTTGTGCCTTTCCTGGAACTCACTTTGGAGACCAGGCTGGCCTCGAACTCACAGAGATCCGCCTGCCTCTGCCTCCCGAGTGCTGGGATTAAAGGCGTGCGCCACCACCGCCCGGCTGATAAGAGACATTTTTAAACAAAGCAGAAACTGTTATAAAAAAGCCCTTATAGAGTCCAAGGGCTTCAAATTCTGTCCTGTCCTATCCTGTCGTTTCCAGTTAGGAAGCTCCTCCAAAGAATTCTCAGTCCACCATTTCAGAATTGAAGAATCCTGCAGGAAATACTCCTTGTTTGGATTTTCATTCCTAAAATGAAATATCCAATATAAAATGATACATTTGGGTTACAATATACTATGCAGAAAAATGAAATTTCTTTGCTATGATTCATTCCCTAGACTTTCTTTTAAAAATAAATTGTACAAACTGGGTATGGTGGAACATATATTTAATCCCAGCACTCAAGAGGCAGATGCAGGTGGATCTCTGTGTATCTGAAGCTAGCTTGGTCTATGTAGTGAGTTCCAGGATATCCAGAGAGACTCTTTCTCAAAAATAAAAAATTAAAAATTTGTATTATACACTTTCTCTGTGACTAAGCCAGGAAGTAGTAAAGAGATGAAATTAAGTTTAAGTATTATTTTACTGTATAAATTCATCACAGTTAACTATTGATTGAAATCATCCTTGCAAACAACATGCCACTAAGCGTGTGTGTGTGTGTGTGTGTGTGTGTGTGTGTGTGTGTGTTTTCTATTTGTTTTGTTTGCTTTTTGAAACAAAGGCCCTATAAACCCCAGGTTGACCTCAAAATTCACTGTGTAGCCCAGGCTAGCCATAAACTTGTGTTCTTTTCAGTCTTGCCCTCTCCACTGCTGGTATTACTGGCATGAGCCATCACGCCTTGTAACTTATCTTAAGTCTTATGATGTTTTATGGACTTCCTTCTACTCTACATTCTGAAGTGCCATATAATGCTATATAAAATTAGACTGTAATCTTAAAGTTTCATCTTAGTTATAATATAGATATCTGTATCAGATATTAATGAGAGTTTTATAGATGTCACGTTAGACTGTCTTTTTACTCTTCACTCGGCTCTTTGATTAGGTTGATGTATTAATAACTGGATGATAATGTTATGGCTTCCAATTTTCAGATGAGAGTAAAGTAATTATAATTTACTTTTCATTTTCTTTTAGATCAAGTGGTAACATTTCTGAGGCAAAGCCACATATTGCTATATAGCATTGTTACTTTCCTTATTAGTTGGAAATCATAATGCATTATTCAGTTTTAACATACCTTGGAATGTAGTCATCAGAGTATCTGTACATTTTATCTGAAAAATATTAAAAATATACAAATTAAAAGAAATGTTACACATTTAAAAATATTTCATGAAGTCTTCTGAGGGGAGCTAAGCCCTGGTGTAAATTAACAAATCTGGTCAAGCCACAACGGCTACTACTAATTGAACAGGGGACGACAGGATTTGGAGGTGATTTGGGAGTCTCCAAGGGGTCCCTGTGCTAATGTTTACTCCTCAGGATGACAGTATCACAGAGCGCACTGGAACTTTTAAGAGTGGAATCTAAGGGAAAATCCCTTAATCACCCAGAATGCTGCTGCCAGAAGGGACTAAGCATGTTCTCATGGGACTGCTTGGTAATTCTTGGAAGACAGTCATAAACAGGAACAAAACTGGCTGCTCCTCTCTGTCTCCTGGCTGAAGACGTGATCAGTTACTCTAACATGTACCCTTGCCATTGCAATCTGATATGAGGTGACGTAGTCAAGGGGTAGAGCCTATGCTATAACTGTTCAGACTTTGAATTTTCTAGAACTATAAGCTAAATAAAACATTTTTCTTTATAAAATTAACTGCCTTTGATATTTTGTGGTAGTAATATAGTCGATAGAGACACCCTCCTTTCTGAGCCAATCAAATTATGTCTTGATATTTTGAGATGAAAACAAGACAGCTTGGGCATAGTATTGAGCCAGATGCATGACTACTTTGTGCACAGAAAGCAATGAGGAAAATCTGAGACTTCTATGCCTGTAACCCTCGTTCCTAGCTGTTGTGGAACATAAACATAGTTTCTGCCTTTGAATCCCACTAACACTTCTGGGTTTTACTGTTACTTCTGTTTTTGGTTGTGTTGGTTCTAATAGACCTTTCTAACAACAACAACAACAATGACAATAATAATAATAGTAGCTCAAAATGAATCTTGAAGGTGGTAGCTCAAAGACAAATAGCTTGCTAAATCCATCTGTTTATTTAAAAGAGATGGGTAAATATTGTTTTTGAGGAATGCTTTATGAAAGTAATAGATTCATACTAAATTATTGAAATTAATGGACTTAGAGATAGTCAAGGTACAGTTTTGATGCTTAATATCAACTTTATTTTAGAGATTTTATTATCTATTCATCAATGACTTATATACTAAACTAGAAAGATATATGTGATATGACATTTATCATATTTGAATAGAATAACTATATATTTATATTATATGTAATGTATAATATATGTTTATTATCATATATAAGCTAGAAGGATATATGTAATATGACATTTACCATATTTGAGTTTCCTACTACTAATGAGGCATAGAACAAAAATTGAACTTTTGTTGGAGTTATTCTATAAAAATAAAGACTGGTACCCTCTCAGTTTCTGACATCAGAAACTAAATGGCCTTACAGCTTTAATATGTGAAAAACACTGTGACCTGGGAAAGCACTAGCAAGAACCATGTAAAATAATTGAGCCATTCACTAAACAACTGGGAAAGATACTTTTAGGTGAGCATGTGATAGTGTAGACTTTGTCTCCAGAGAGGATGCTGACTATTTCCTAACAATTAGCTGAAGTGTTTATGAAAGTGGTCACATTAGTGAAGGAAATGGACATGTTTCATGTCAGTGATGGGGAGGAATTCTGAGGACAACCAAATGAGGGATGTTCTTGCAGAACATGTCTTTTGAGCCGCCACAGAACCCAAAACGATGGAAGTAATCCATTTAGGATGTCAGAAATATGGCTGTTCTAGCCTTTAGGAAATGCCCTACCAAGAAACTTCACATAAAATATGAAGTTACTTTCAGCTGCTTTCTGATTAGTCTTCTGAACATGAACACTGATGAACCCTGGAGGGAGCCTAGAAAGGTCAAAAACGACACATCACAGTAGTCCCAAGTTAATGAAAGTGTGGCAAAGTCAGAAAACATGAGAAAAACAACTCATATCAATAACACAAGAAGAAAACATGGTCAGAAAATTATAAAGTGGGAAAAAAAGTATGACATAGCATGTATTTATTTCTATACTTAGAAAAAGGAACCACTGACACTCGGATCACTAGGAACTTTTAAGATTTCCTTGGTGTTGTGCTTTAAATGAGAAATGTCCCCCCAAAGTCTTGGGCATTTGACCACTTGGTCTCCAGCTGGTCACCATGTTTGAGGTGGTTGGGAGGTACAGCATCGCTAGAGGAAGTATGTCACCAGGGATGGGCTTTGAGAGTTAGAAACCATTACCTACTTCCAGCTAGCTCTCTCTCTGCTTTGTGCCTGACTTTGAAGAGGTAGGCTCTCAGCTTCTTGCTTGGGCTGCCGTGACCCTGACCTCCCACCATGACAGACTTCTGTTCCTCTGGAACCACAAGCCTCTAACTCCTTCATTTAGAAGTTGTCTTGATAATGATGTTTTATCACAGCAACAGAAAAGTAACTAATGTGCTTGGAATTTTAAGTACATCTATAAGAATATAAACTCTAGGATGATGTCTCATGGAACATATCCATGGTTGGGAAATTAGCTAATATTGGATTGGGTGTCAGCCCTGCAGGGCACTTGCTATGTGACAGCATGAAAATTATTCAAAAGCTATGCTGATCAATTCATCTGTAGAACAGAATAGCAAAACCTAGACCAGCTTCTTGGAGTGGATATGGAAAATAATTAAAACAGTGTCAGGGCATTTTATAAAATGACAAAGCTACTTATTAATATCATGTGGTCTAAATCCATATTATATAAACTACAATTTGTGCTCATTGAATTGTAAAGTTTCTTCGTAATGAGTTAACTGGAAATAGACTTATATTATTCACTTAATAAAGTGAAATATATAATTAAATTTTGATTTTGAAAGAAATCACTGAAATTTTATCATTACAGAGAGGATTGCCACCAGTTGAACATTTTTGCTTATAATAAAAATTTGAGAATAAAAATAAAGAATATTTTTTTAATTAAAAAAATAAAGAATATTGGGCTATGTAGCTCCATTGGTAAAGTGCTTGGCTAGTACACACAAAGCTCTCAGGTGGATCCCCAGCACCACATGAACTGGTCATGGTGGTACGTGTCTCTGATCGCAGCATTTTGAAGATCAAAATAGGGGAAACACAAGTTCAAGATCATCCTCTACTACACAGTGAGTTTGACGCCAGCCTGAGGCACATGAAACCTGTTTACAAAACTAAACTAAAACAAAAGAATGTCATTTAGTAATAAGAATAAGGAAAATTAGGTGTCCCATAAAGTATTTTCTCAAACTGACAAATATTTTTATAAAATAAAGAATTTTTGGTAAAAAAATAATTATAATATGAATTTCGGTGCCTGGAAAACATGCTCATGTAATGTTTGAAAGAGTAACTCTAGAGTAGAGAAATATAGTTGAATGTTTCATCCCTAGAATAAAAAAGAAAAAAAAAACACTATAAAGTTCTGTGAGAAAAGCTGAATAAAAGCAACTATGGACAAGATATTATATAATAGCACGAGGTCCTTAAATAGGACGAAAGATGTCTAAAACAATACAAACTAACAAAAGAAAATAAATGAATACAGGATATTATACATCATACCAACTGCAGAAGAAGCACTGTGAAAGAAGACTTTAAAAGTCCAAGGACATTGCATGCTGCACTAACCTTAAAAAAATAAATGTGTATTTGGATGCTAGCTAGCCCTTCACTACTTGGGTAATTTTAGTTTTACAGTTCTTTCTCAGCAGGTTAATAACCAATGATCTCTTGCTAAGCATGAAGGTGAGCAAGCTCAGGCTCCTGCAGAGACCTTCCCTGTCACAGAGGCCCAGCAGTTTATTTATGAATAAATGGCATGATTTAAATGCTGCCTAGTCATCTCAGTGCTATGTGGCTGAATTGAAAACTGTGCTCTGCTACAGAGCAGCAAAGTGTGCAAGATCATGAGTGAGAGGAGCTGGGTGAGGTTCCCCCACCCTCCCCTGTGATAAAGATGCAAGGCTTGTGGTTGGTGTGTATGTGAGAGGCTGCAAGGCAAAGACATTTGCTTTTATGTTTCCCCTTTAGGGTGTCCACTCCTCTCTGCACACTCTGTTACAGCAAGAAACAGCAGCACATGGCTGGAACTCTAACACTGAATTCTTTCTTCGGATTCATTTCAGTCAAAAACATGCCACCGTCTAGTGAGAAGAAGGTTGACTGATAAGACCAATACACACATAAATCACATGCTTGTTTAGACTTCTCAAATCAAAGAAAAAGAGTTGAATAAATAATATTCTTTGGATTTAATAGAAGAAGAAAAGACATTATCAGGAAAATAAATGAATATACTACTCCTAAAGATTTGGACAGTACATTGAATAGAAATAAAGATTTATGTTGGAAAGCAGAGAGAGGTCTCATTTTCACAGCTTCTAGCTAGCTGCTACAGAAAGCATCAAGACAAGGCTTGTCATGTCTATCTGACTGAATGTGTGGAGTGGATATTGCACTGTCGCTGGAAGGAGAGTTCCTTTTGTAAGCTACTTAATACACCCCCAAAGTTTCTTCACTGACTGTTGGCCAAGGAGGATTCATATCTTGCAAGTTTCTCAGGCACAAAGAGTAGCACAAAGATGCCAACATAAAAGTGACGGGAGGCCAGCAGCAGGAGCATTCCATTTACAGACCACGTGGGAGAAAGCTGGCTGATGTGACAAAATCTCTTCTAACCTGCCTTGCCAAAGAAACAGAGCAAGCCTAAGTCTTCAGCGTTAGGAAGGAATTGAGCATTTGTAGAGACAATTCCAGCTGCCTGTAGTCTCTGGAACAGAGGATAGTATTATTTGTTCCTGTGATTTGGAAAAGATGGCAGGGTAGGTAGCCACACTTGAGGAAAGCTGTTGGGAGGGGTTGGCAGTCAGGGAGGTGAATGAGAGCAACTGGCACTTGTAGAGCCCTGGTGAAGCTTCTCTAAGGTTGATCCTCTTACGTTTGTACATCAATCAATACAGTGGGTTCCTCCTAAGAAGTGTATATCAAATTAAATGACCTGAGATCCACTGATGTCTGGACCTAATCCCACTGAAGCCTCAAAACACCTACTGAAATGGAGTTGAATGTGACTCGTGGGAGCATAGCAGGGACCGCTAAAGCCCCAGATATTGTTAACTTGTTAAATAATATAAATATGGGGACAGGATGTTAGCAGGAGCTACAGAGGATCTACAGGGCACAGGCATGGTTGGAGCAGCTAAGAGGCTGGGAAGCTGATGCCTACTAAAATAACGTACTTAAGTTAAATGAAGTGATATCGGCCACAGAAGGCCCTTGGTGATTATTGTGAGTGAAGTAATTACTGTGGAAAGAGGGCAAGAAGCGCCAGGTCCCCAAGGCTTGTGATGTGGACTATACTAGGTACACAACCAACCTGCTGAGTCCCAGCGCTGTGCTAAGATATACGCAGGTTTTCTGTTTCTCACAAGACCCTTATGTTCTACATGGTGTTTTTCATTTGCTGTAAAACGGAAACTGAGACTCAGAGAAGCTGCTACTTGCACAAAATCTGACAGCTGAAATCTAAAATCAGAGTGAATTTTAATTCCCATCAGATTTGATTTTCTTTAAGAGCTAGGCTGTTAAAAATCGAATGGCTGGCATTAAGCAAAAGAAAGACATCATACACTTAATTTATTATTTCCTATTTTCAAAAATATTTTCTCCACTGCACCACTTTAAAAAATTAGAGCCATTTATGGTAAGGCTGAGCCAATTATGGCTTGTATACGTTTTTTAAAAAAATCAAACCTATCATGCAAAACTAAATGCAAAGGGACTGCCTCTGTTTGTATGATGGAAAATGATCCGGATATGGACAAATAAAATCTAATGCGGGAAGCACCCAAAGTGAAAATTATAAAAGCTATTCACGTTGAGATGTGAAAAACTAGTATATGTCCACCTTGGCTACTCAGGCATGATTTTGATATTGGATTGCTATGTGACCTCAGCGACGTCACTCATTCTTAAGTACCTCTCAGTTTTTAAAATCTGCATGACGATGACTTCTCCACACATTACCAACAATTAGGAAGCTTCTAAGTGGATCAAGGACACGCTCTACAATTTGATCAGCATTTACAATCGCTTCATGCAGGTTTTCTTAGACATATGTGCTTTGTTTAACTCCAGTTTGATAACTTGGTTTTAGCTCTTTTCATGAGTTTGGAGAAAGTACTTTTTTTTTTTTTGAATCTTTCCTGACCACTTACAGCTTTAGCTGAAGTTTCTCTGTCCTTCAAATATTAAAGCACCTCCCAGAAATAGTTGAGCTTTGGTTCTATTGTGCAATGATCCATGTATTCAGTGTACATGGGCCAGGTGCCCACTGTATACATTATACCATTTTAATTATGGCATGTGTAGGTAAAAGCCACCCGGCTAAAACAGGTAAAGCTAAGAGTGGGAGTGTCAGATCCACTGACCTGTTCCAGACCTGCTGTGTCCTAACAGGCCCAGGTTCAGTCTGTGGCTTTTCCAGTCAGGGCTGAGTCCTGTGGCCAGAGCCTGAGGGGACCGAATAACTTCAGTCCAGCCTTGGGGAGCAACTCTTTGCCTTTGTCACTGTCTCAAAAGATCTCCATTTCCCGATTTGTTCATTTAGAAAAGCCTGCTTACCAGAATAATTCCTTCCAGCTGTCACTCCTGAGACAGAGAGAGAGCTAAGTTTGGGAGCTTCTTCTCACATCTCTAATGTTCTTTCATTCTTAAAGAGATCCCTCAGGGTGAAAACACTACCACATAGATTTTCCGTGATCACAATACGCTATTAACGACATTTCATAACAGTATCTACTCCGGAGGTTTGCCAGTGGTGATAGAGTCTGCATTCGAGCAGGAACCATAGAACAATTTTCCAGAAGGTCTTACCTTGTTGCTGCTTCTCTACATAGTGGGAAATATTGAAGATTAACGATATAACCAGAGCCAAACCAAAGAAGGCTAGAAGTCCCCAGAGGAAAAAGGGGCATCCGGAGATTCCTGGAACCAAAAGTAGATATTAGGTATGTCTGTGATACAGCAGCTTACCACACATGTGTTTTACTTCAGCAAATGCTGCAGTTCAAACCACTGTGTTTAGCTGAGAGTGGCAGTTCACACTGGTGAGTGTGGCAATTCATACTAGTGAGTGCGGCACTTGAGAGGCTAAGGTATGAGAATGGCGAGGAGTACGGGCGAGCCTGGCCTTCAAAGTAAGAGTTTGTCTCAAAATTAATTAATTAATTAATTAATTTCCTCTACTTGTAATGAACGACAAATCTGCCAGAAGATTAATAAACATTGACAATCGGATATTTGCAGATTTCAAAGTGTTGATAAGTCTCTGGATTCAGCGTGGTTAAAGCAAGATTTTCATATTTTTAGTGCTAATAAAATGGAAGATAAATTTGGCTATTAAAGGGTGAGAAGTGCTGACCGATTATAAGAATTCAATTAAAAAATTCAAGATTACCTTGATCACTCCAAATCTTCATTTCATAGATTCTTCCCAGACTTTATTCTTCAGGCTAAAATTTGTGTGTGTGTGTGTGTGTGTGTGTGTGTGTGTGTGTGTGTGTGTGTGTTTCTCTTTCAGGAAATCACTTGGTTCTTTTCATCAGCCCTGGGACTGCAACACTTTAGATATTTGGATGAAGCAGCAATTCTGCAATCATTGTAGCACAGTTTTATTAGCATGGGCCACAAGGACCTTTCCTCATGACTGAGTGTCCTATTAATGAACAGGGGAAAGTTCACTGCTATGAAGGACTCTCTTTTCATTTTATTTCTAAGAGGTAAAAGGATTTAAGTTGGTTATTGCTAGTTGATTACTCCAGATGATTTATTGTTATCTCCACAGATTGATGAGCAACTGTGAACATAACAGACCACAGTTGGTATATCTTGGTAGTCATGCCAACATGACCCATATCATACACTGATCTCAGAAGAGTAACTTCTAAATCTCTGTTATAAAACCAGTATAAATTTGATAACTCCCTTATGCCAAAATCTATACCCGATACTAAAGAATCAAAAATTTAAAACAAACAAACAAACAAAAAACTAACCAACCAACAGAGGCCTTGCATTCATGAAACTCCTTCGTGGGGAACATAGATGTTGCACATGTCATTAGAACTGCAAGCTCTAAATAGCTTGCAAGTAAAAGTAGCTGTGAGAGAGACCACAGTCCTTCTGAGTCCCTACTCTCTCACCATGAGACCAAGTCAGAGACCAAGCTAGAACCTCTTAGGAAATTAAAATATCACTTTGTTAAATACAATAAACAGAGTGTTAAAAACTTCACAGAGGAGAAAATTGTTTTGCTTCCCTCATCCTGTATTTAAGCACTAAATGAGAATACTGGGTGTCCATGAAAACATCTTTGTGCTTCTCTACTGTTTTCTGTATCTCAAATATGTTGTTTGGATTGAGACTGCTTCACTCACTTCTTATTGTTTAGTTGCCCTCCGATGTTCCTGTGTTCAAGTGGGCATCACTGATTTTTAAATAAACATGCTCAGGCATATAAAGAATTAGTTGTACTACATATGTATTTATGATATAGACAAGCACATTCACATACACATATAATTTACATGTCATTTATTTGTATATGTGTGAATGTGGTGTGTGTGCATAAATGTGTGGGTGGGCACATGAAGACCAGAGGGTGTGTTGGGTTTCTCACTCTATTACTCTTTGCTTTGTTTCTTTTAGGCAAGGTTTCTTACTGAACTTTGAGCTAGGCTGGTAGTCAACAAGCTCCAGTAATCCTCCTGTTTTAACAATGCTGGCTTTACAGACTCACACGAGACCACACCCAATGATTTGGTTGTTTTGCTTCTTAAATATGGATGATAGGATCAAAGCTCACGTCTTCCTGTTTGTACTCTCCCCCATTGAGCCACCCCTGAACACTATATATTCACACATATATTGTTCCAATTTAAACTAATTTGAACTTCATTTAAAGCCAGAAATATTTGTCTACTTATTACTTGCTATTTAATTTAATTCTGTTATTATTCCTATATCTTCAGGACACCATAAACAATTGAGAATAGGGCTATTTTTGACTTCCTTATGTGACAACATATAATGTGTTCTTTATAAAATAATTTTCAAGGGTTAATTAATAATGGAAAAAGTAACTGATAATGATAATGAAATATGTGGGGTTTTTTCTTTAAGGGAATATTTGTGTTTCATAAAATGTAAAAACAATAGAAGCCTTAATAATGTTTTCCCTGTGCAATAATGTTATTAAAAATAACCAAATTTTATTAAGAGGCAGCAACTGATGTATTCCTCATGAACAAAACTCTAACAAGTATTTATGAGCATTCTATAATAAAGTAACTACTATGTCAAATATACCTAGAAATTCTGCATATCACTGATATTTTATATATACACAAAACAGTTTATTTGATTACCTGCTTGCTTTTGTTTGTTTGAAACAGTCTTGTGTAACTCAGGGGGGCCTTGAACTCACTAGTGCTGGGATTATAAGAATATGCTACCATGCTCAGCATTTATTGATTTCTGTATCCGTAACTGCTTGAAAAATAAAACCATAAGAAGCCTGGGAATATTAGTAAAGTATGACCTGCTAAAACTACACACCTTTATGCTTTTAGGTTAAAAATTGGGAAGATGAATGGCCAGATGAAAGAGTAAATAATATTGAGACTGGAGAGGTTGCTCAGTGGGTAAAGGTGTTCGGGGCCAAACCTCACCATCTTGAGAAAGATCCCTGGAGCCCACATGGTGGAAGAAGAGAGCCACCTCCTGCAAGATGTCTTCTGACCTCCATACACAAATAAATAAATGCAATTTTTACAAAAGTTTTTAAAGTATGAATATATAATGTAAAGGACTTTCTTACTTACATCCAAGGTTTACAATCACAATACACTCTCTTCACTGACCAGCTTGGCTCTGTTTCCACATGCACAGTTGACAGCAGCTTCTCATTTATTGCTGCTTTAGTTGATCCCACCACATCACTCAACACTCCTTTGCAGAATCACCACCTTACCATCTAGCATCATATGCTCCCCTCCCTGAAGAACTCTGGGTAAAGTTGGTGAAGGCTTTTTTTCACCCATGGACATGTATGCATGTTGTATATATGTGAATAGATGTATATGCTGGTGTACTTGCCCATGTGGAGGACATGATGGTCAGAGGTTGACTTTGGCTGTTTTTCTCTTGCTTGTCACATTAATTTTTTTTTGAGACAGGGTCTCTCAGTGAACCTGGATTTCACTGTTTCAGCTAAACTGGCTTACCAGTAAGCCTCTGGGTTCTGTCTCTCTCTGCCATACAGTACCGAGGTTATAGGCAAATGCCACCACACCCAAGTTTTACATGGGTTTGGGGGATCCTAACTCAGGTCCTCATTCATGAGCAGCAAGTACTTTACCTTCTGAGCCACCTCCCCAGCCCCAAGTTTTTCTTGTTAAATGTTCTCCACAGCCTATGACATCACTTTATTCCTTATCATAAACTCTTTCCACAAAATGCTACATCAGATTTCCTGCTTATCTTTTGGGGTTTAACTGCTTTCATGTCTCCATCATATACCATGCTCCAATCACTATGAAGTGCTTGTAGTCATCAATAGATACCATATCTCATTATGTTCTTAAGTCTCTGTTAGTTGTCCTTTGCCTGAAATGCCTTTCTCCTTAGATTAACTCAAAACCAAATAGACATTATTCTCTCTGAGACTTTCCTTCATCTCTTTACACTTTAACAAGCATTCTGTTAATCATTTGTGTACCAACTTCACTACTAATCTAAACTGTGAACCTTCTAAGGGCCAAACATTGTCTTATTTATCTTTGTCTTTATACTTTAATTTCCCCATCTATAAAAGGAAAGTACTAATAATGTTTATTGTTATGAGATTGAGTGAGAAGGTTATCAAAATAGTGTGACTAACTATTAAAATGCTCAATAAATGTTAGCTGTTGATATTAGTATTATCTTTGTTACATTATCTTCTCACCCCTGGTAAGGATGTTATTATTCCTGTAACAAATTCAGGAGATTGTCATTTCTTACTAACCACTATCAGATCATTCAATAACTGTAAAATTGAATGAAGGGTAATTAATATAATATCCAAGAGCCAAAAGAAAGGTTCTGGCCAAGTATGAAGTCTAGACACATCCACAACCTAGGAAGAAATGACCCAGATTCTGTTCCACTAATCTCTAACTCTACTGAGGAGAAGACTCAACCTCCCATCACCTGGGAAACAGACCTCTGTGCAAGAGACAGTGATACATGAGGCCACTGCAGCTTTGGTAAAAGTGTGTATCAACAATACCCAGAACTAAAAACATCTGTCTGCTCTGAATCCAAAATTACCAAGAAATGTGGTGGTTATTCATTTGTTTCTCAGAAAACTTGAAATAAGCAGTTAGTGATGGCTAGCCATCTGATTAAACTCAGAGGTGTGTCCACTATAAATACAAAACCTGTCTTCTTTTGGGAGTTTGATTGATGTCAGAAAATGTCTGGGAAAGAGAATTTGAAAACTATTACAAGTGGAGCTAGGCTATGAGGCCAGCTGCCAGGCCAGAAAAGGTATACTTGCATAAGGCCAAGATCTTAAGTCTTGAAGAGTTCATTGCAAGTGAAAATTTATTTATTACCTCCTGGTGGGTAACATAATAATGCTGAGAAGCCTGTCATGAGGATTTGCTCTTTCTGCTCTTCTCTTTTCAGCATTTGAACCTAAAAACCTAAAGTGTTTATTTTCCTTAAGTTCGTACCATCCTACAGAACAAAACCAGATGTTTTCCTATGTGTTCATAGTATAATTCTTCCTTCAGGCATTTCACCAAGCAGCTAAGTTGACTGGTTATTCTCAAAGAAAGAATAATCAGTGCAATCCAAATTACTTTTTGAGAAATATCCATTGTTTTAAAAAACTTTATTCCTCAGAGCTACATAGGATAGTAAACATTATGCAGTATACTATAATTTACTATTAATTCCCTTAGTTCACATCTTACAATTAAGTTATTGTAAACTTGACCCAAATGTTGCACTGTCTAAAAGTAAACATTTAATGGATACATCAATGATTTACTTTTGGTGAAACTGAACTTTAGAAATAATCTAACCTAGAAGTCATGCACTGGATCTCTAAGGGAGTTTGGAATCTTGATCATGCACTCAGCCCAAGGAATGTAGAATTGATTTTGGAAATTAAATTTGACACTATCTAAATGAAAATAGCTAAGATTGTTCATAGGTAGAGAAAGAACAGGCTCAGATAGCTTTCTACTCCCCAGTAGGTACCAATTCTTAAGAGAATGTGAAAGTGTTGTCCATCTGACTAACCATTAAAGTGTACAAACAGAGAGCTGAAGTTCAGGTTGTAGTCAATAAATAAAATTTAGAATTCTCCATTGCCCTTTTTATGTTGGTCTGTTTTCCATATATTCTGCCCTGTTATCAGGACAAAAGAAAACAGGTTTAAAGAAAAAGGAATAGCCAACTAAGACTCATCACTAAATTTATTAATTATAAAAATATTGCAGAACAGTTTATTTAATGTAGCTAAAATATAAAGATCTGAAGAATGGTCCACTCTTACAGTCCAGCTGAATATTGCCTGTCACCAAACTTCCTTGCAGCCTTTCTTAGACAAATTTCTAGAACTTTATAGTAGTCATTTTGATGACATGTGTCCTTTAATCCTTAATTTTTCCTCTACCCTGACTTATGTGGTGACTTTTCATACTACTATATATCTCTGACACTGCTCTGTCTGTGGAGTAACAAATACAGAAAATAATAATGAATCTCTGGCACTCACCATTTTTGGAAGATTGCTAAATTAATTTTTTTACTTAGTGTTTTTTTTTCATTTCCCCCAATTTCTAATTTTGTATACAGTCAATAAATTGCTATACTTGGAATAAATAAAATAAAGCCCTATATAAAAAGTCATAGTTCAAAGAAGTAAACACAAAGCACTTACTTTTTAATTGCACTAAAAATAGTTATAAATCACCCTATCATTTGGACAAAATTATATTTCAAATGGAAGTTGCACTTTCTCCTTTCCAATTAAAAGGAGAAGTGAAATAGTTATATTAATCCATTAATTGCAATAGGAAGATAATTTTTTTCTCTCAGCTACAAATAAACAACCAAAATACCAATACCATTTTATGCTAAAAGCTAAAATTCTGACAGCATTCATGGACTATGTCAGTGGTACAGGGTAAGAACTTGGGCTACACTACACAACCCCTTGGGGATGTGTTTCATTGTCTACAAAAGAGTAAATTTGTTTTACATGAGCAAATCTAGACTTTAACGACACACTCTAAATTGCAATATATTGGAGAGGTTTAGACTTGTTAGCGAGAGGCAGTTTAACACGGGCTCCAGTTTCTCTCTGACTTTAGACTCCATGTTTCTATTTTTCAGAAACTTCTTCCTCAGTAATGAGATCTGAGTTTTAAAGAGGAAGATTTTTATTTGGAAGCTTTGTACTTTGTGACACTCTTAACATCTTTTGCATTTTCTTGATGGTCAGCAATGCTTACCCTCACATTGAAAAATAAAATACATACATGAACAGAGCAAAGAGTGGGTGACTAAATGGAAGAACTTCTCAATAGACAGACAGACAGACAGACAGACAGACACACACACACACACACACACACACAACTATGGCTTCCCCCTCCAGTAATTCTCTGTTTGCAATGCAAATATCTCCTTATCCCTCGGAGTTTCTGTGAGTGCAGAGTGCATCCTATTGTACTCAACATCTATTCAACAAAAGCAAGTTTAAGTAGCATTTTAAATTAATTGTACCTTCATGTATATAGTTTTTCTTGACTTAAAAATAATTCATATACAATATGAATTTGGATATTTATATCATTAGGAAGCCAAAGGGCTTAGGAAGTCATGTGTGAGGCTATGGCAGACAGAAAAATCATATGTGAATTTCTATCTAGTTTTCAGCCACCAATGACTAATCCACCAGTGGATTTGATTGTAAGAGCTCTGACTCCCTTAAAGTCAACAGGTATCGGTAGGCACTGTATATGGAGTTTATAATTGCATGGGTTATGGAAGGAGACTTGACTAAGCAAATATAATGCTTCTCTATTAGCAGATTTTATTAATGCAGAAACTTTCACTTAAACAATTAACGGTAAAAAGAAGTAAACATAATGCTTTACATGTTTCAGACTTCAGACTATCTTTAACTAGGACAAGTATATGGATTTACCACATTTAACCATCCCCTCTTAGTTCCTTTGTTTGACTTATAAACTCTATTAGAGCAAAGGACATCCTTTTGCATTCCACAGATATTCATATATTTGAGGCACTGAAATGTTCTGAAAGAAAATTGAATTGATGTTACAATCCCCATGTGTCTATTAATGACACTTTATTTTTCAGTGTGTTGGTGGTTGTGTTGAACACAACATATTTTTGATGTGGGGGTTGTATAGCATGCTATCACCATGTCTATATTCCAAACCTCCACCACCTAGGCCTGTGATCACCAATAAAAGGCATGAGAATCATAGATGTTAGCATCAGGGGAGCTCTCACATTAGCTCTAGGTTTCCAAGTAAATAACTTGTTTCTAATGCAAAATTTGAAACCCACAAACTTCAGAATGAATTCCTGTCATGAATAGAGGGTATCTGAGATGTAAGTGGTATAGCTCACAGAGTGGTGGGGGAGAAGCGAAATAGCAATACAACCTTTGATACGTTTATTTTTCACACAGAAAGAGAATGAGAAGACTAGTCCTCTGCAAGTTGTGTAACTTCCTTCTTACAAACCACTGATCCCCAGTTAGCCTGCTGTCAATCTGGAGCTTCCAACTTCATCCTTGCGTCATCAAGCCCACCTCTTTCTAAAGCATCTGGATTCCTCTTAGATTTTATTTAAGTTAACTGGAAAAAAAAAGTGTACATATGCCTGTGAGGTAGATGGCAGATTTTAAGAGACCATGGTACAGATTTGTCCGATGCTAAATTCCTTTGTTGCTTTTGAAACTAAACTTTATATGAGATTGGTAAATGTCACAAATGCTGTTGGGGATGAGGTGCTGACCAAATCCCCTCTCTAGACAAGCTGCAGCTCATCCATGCTTAGTCACTTCATCTTGTATACACACTCTGTCTTTTGTTAGAGAAGCAACCTGGAAGGACTGTGGACATAAGCATGGGTATGTGGAATCTTCCAACCCACAAATACTAGAGTTAAATGTTTGCAAAGGCCTGTGCTATTTTCTTTAAATTAAGGAATACTGTGATAATTAAATAAAATTTAAAATGTGTAAGAATTTGTGTAATAATGACATGTTACTATTAACTTGTGAGCATATGTGTTTCATACCTGTGGCCTTTAAGTGATGGTGTGTTTTTTCTTTTGATTAGCTTGTCTTAAATTTACTGACAAATATTACTGAAGTTACATGGCAAACACTGTCTCCGGATCTTTAAAAGAATGCCTGGGTGTAAGAGGCTATTCATAATTAGCTAACTAGTCTCTAAAAAAGTGTCATTCTGCCCAGAAATGTAAGTGAAATTCCAGTGAGCAAAGACAGTGAGAACTCCATAAAGCAAACAACACAAACAAAGTGTTAACTAAATGGTGAACCATTATTCATTAAATGATGGGCCAAAGGAACGGATTTCTCCCTTTGATCTGGTTAATACTCATTTTATGTGAATAGGGAAGCATAGCCTTAGTTATTAGATCAGTATGTTTATTTCATCTATTTAAAAAAATGGAAAATGTTGTCACCAGATTCCCTTGGTTCATATTAAATTTTGCAGGATGGGGATCATTTTGACTTTTAAGATCTAGGAAGCTTTAATGGCAAACACTTTCATCTCCGTTTTGGGGAGGCCTCGTTGACAATGACAGCATCCCTGCCCTGTGCTCAAGTGCTGAGCTGTGAAGTGGATGGAGAAAGCCTACCGTTATTTCTTCTCATTGAGAATTAGTAAGTTCCAGAGAGAGTTGAACATCACATTCATTGCCTTTGACCTTCCCCTTCCCAAGCTGCTGTCAGCAGCATGGGCAGAGAACTGCTGTGACTATTTCTTACATGATCCTAGCAAAATTAGAACTAGTCACTTTAGTTTTGTTCTCCTATGAACCAGGAAAGAGAAGGCATATATGAATGTCATATGTTAAGTTACACTCCTGTGCCTTACCTAGACAAATGATTTTTTAAAATCCTTCAAACAAAATTCTGAGAAGCGAACTCTTAGAAATTATAATATGTGATATCTTTGCTCTACTACAGCCCAATAAGTATTTATATTAAATGTGCCAACAGCATAACAATTAGGCATAAGATACGGTCAGAAAGGTACAAACCACAGAGTTACAAACAACTTAAAAATCTGTGCAGAATGTTTGGTATCCAAGCTGATTGTAACCAAAGTGACCCGTATTAAGCAGTGGACTAGTACATTGTGCTCACGAAGATTGTCAAATGAGATCAACCATTAAAAGGAAGCACTCTAGAATGGGAGGGAATTGCCATCAGCCTTGGAGAAGCAATTTAGCAACAATGAAACTCAAAATATCCATAACATCTTATTCAGTAATTTCGATTCTAGATATAATTTCTGAAAAATAACCCTCAATACATGAAAGCCTTAGAGTCGTTCATTTTTCTGCCAGTTAAAATAAAAAAAAACCTGGATACAACAGAAGTGTCTAACAATAGATGAATGAATGGACAAATTGTAATTAGTGCAATAGATATCATTCTGTGCATCTATTTAACATGACGAGGCAGATGCTATAATGAAGAAGGAAATGGTTATGTTACAGAGCTGGTAGTAAAGCTGAGTATATGATTTAATGCACGCTATTATTCCAATTATAAAAGGCAAACCGTGTGGAATGCACAGAAGTAAAACTTTGAAGGAAATTCAAGTTAATATTTTGCATTTTAAAGTAATTAAATGTCAGCTTGTAAGATAATTTTTCTGCTGGGTGGTGGTGGTACATGCCTTTAATCCCAGCACCTGGGAGGAAGACGCAGAGGCAATCAGATCTCTGTGAGTTTGAGGCCAGCCTGGTCTACAGAGTTGCAGGACAGCCAGGGCTACACAGAGAAACCCTGTCTTGAGAACAAAAACAAACAAACAAACAAACAAAGGTTTTTCTGTTTCACAGTGCTCTTCCTTTAAATAATACATATTTTTTTTCTGTTGTAAAAATGTTTGTTAAAGAAGTGAAGAGAACATTAGGAATGCAGAAGGAATGAATGATGGACTTGGATTCGTAGGAGGGAAATCATCTGAGCTCCCATCACAATCTATCTCATCATGAAATTTCCACTGGCCTTTTCAAAGTTTTTCATCTCCCTGATTATTGGCAATTCTACTGATCCCTCAGGGAAAACTCTAATGCCTAATTGCTAGACAGTTACAATCAATTATTCCTATCCCATTTTCTGTCTAAACCAACCAAGGAGAAATATGCATAGTCAACAAAAGATTCTGTTAAAAACAGCAAACTTTCACATGGCACAGTTACTAGCGAACACTGACCAATAGCCACGATAACTTTGTTTTTAGAAAACACTGCCTACGTTTTTTTTTTTTTTTTTCTTTCAGGAGCAAATAATCAATATACCCATGAACGCAATTCAAACCACTTTCCAATCATACAAAACATCATTGTACATTTTTTAAAACGCCATGTTAACAAATTTACTTTCCCACAAGTAAATATCTCTTTGTTAAGACTTAGAAATTAGTAAATAAACTGTTAGTCGTAGGAATGAAGAAAAAAAAAGGACTTCAGAATGCCACCCACCTGACATGGTTCTTTTCAGAAGCACCCGTGTACAGCCATGAAACAGAAGGACAGACTACGAATTCTCCTACCAGCTTTTTTTTTTTTCTAGACGCCGTTGCTCTGTTATGTTAGAAACAGCATAGCACCGACATACATCTTTATCAGCACTCGGGTTTTTTCTCCTCTCCTCTGTTTCTTCAACTCTTTTGTGTGTACTTTGTTCAGTTATAAACAGGAAATGTGGCGAGAGAGGCTTCAGAGTTTAGGTCTGAACCGAGTCGACTTAAACAGTGGTGAAACGTGGGAAGAAAAATCTGCTGTGCTTCTGTATGCCGAGAGCTGAATTTTTATCACTACCTGATTGAAAAACAAAGTCTGCCTTAAATAAAGAATTAAAGCAAGGTGTGAATGAATCAAGGAGAAATACACCATATCCCTTGAGAAAATCCAGGAGTCTCCTCACCTCTGAGTTCACAGGAAAATCAAATGAAATCTACTCAACTGGTGGGCCAATAGTAAACAAGCCCTGGTGTGTGTTCAGCGGCTCGCTCTGTCCTTTGAGACCCAATGAAGAGAGGAGAATGAACATTCTGAGTGCTTAGTGAGTAATAAATGCCTGTCAGATGGACATCATCCTACCAGGGGGCCAGGGGCCTGCCTTAGTCCCACCAGCCATCACTGTAGCCAACATGAGGCGCTCTGTGTAAGCCAGACTCACCAGCAAGCTCTACCACCATCCCTGCATCAGCACCGGGATTTCTTAAACATCTGTGTCTAAGGGTGTTATGCAGCAGTACTTCAATGCATTGGGGGGTAACCCTGAATCCCACAGAATCACAATTTTTGGCATGGTGCAGCCCTGGCTACACACACACACACACACACACACCCACACACACACATGACTGTTAGTGTAGACAAATGGAAATATTTTATCTAACATGTCTTCTTCAGCTTTAAAAAAGTAATGTAATTAACATATTATCTGCACATATTTATGGGATATGGTATAATTCTGCACATGCATGCAATGCATAACGATAAAATCCAGGTAATTCGCTTTCATCTCTCTTAATATTTATTATTTCTGTGTGTTGCAAAGTGACTTGTCAAGATATGTTTAAATACATCGTTAATTGTAAGAGAGTGTATTCATGCTGCTGTGATATAGAACACAAATTAACTTCTGCTCTCTAAATGCATCTTGCTTCTCATTATTTAGCTGTACTCTGTCTCCTCTCCTTCCCCTTCCTGGCCTCCAGTAACCACTAACCTCTATTTCTGTGAACTTTATTTATACCTTCTATGAATGAGGGGAAATATATGTATTTGTCTTTCTGGGACTGAATTATTTAAATTAATGCGTCACCTTCCAATCTGTGTTGTCATAAAAGACAATATTTCATTCTCTTCATCAAAAGTAAAACTATTTTGTCCATATACAGCGTGTTCATTCTCTTTTAACCACTGAGATAACATTCAGTTTAGTACATGCGACATTCCCATATGCTCTCAGTTGTTTGTGGACTTATTGGTGGATTCCATATCCTTGGTAATATGAATATAGGTTCTCCAGATGATGTTTAGAAAAATTCATACATACAAGATGGAATTAGCCTAATTAACCATTACAGCTTCAGAACCTAGAATTATGCTTGACCTATTAGGTTTCAATAAATATTATCATGCTGTTGAAAAACATAATACAATGGGTGGGGTCTTCTGCAGTATCTTTGCTTCTCTATAGACCAGAACTACATAGGAACCCAAGTGCCATGCTCATGGCTCTTGCTTCTTTGGATGGAGTTGGCTAAACACTAAGGGACTTTTTTTTCACTTCCTTTCTGCCAGAATACTTATTGTGAATAATTGGACCAGTCTGTAAAACTGAAAAACACTAAAAGATTCTCTAATCTAACCCTTAAAAGCATTTTAAAAGTATGTTCTAGGGCTGACAAGATGGCTGAGTGGATAGAAGTGCTTGTCCCACAAGCCTGCCTATCTGAATTGCCCACCTAGAGCCCACAATGGAAGGAGAACTTACACTCAATATTTGTCCCCTGACCCCCCCACCACACACATCACAGTGCACAAATATACACACGTAATAACAATAATAAATCATTTTTAATGTTTTACAGAATACTTGGCTTCAAGAATCTCTTAGAAAACAATATTCCTAAACAAATGTATCAGGAAAAAATATCTTAATTTTGCCTGTATGGGTGCATATTAGTATATTGAATCTAGACAAGTTCTGCAAAAAGGGAAACTAGCTAATCTCTTCTTCAGAGTCCTTCTCAAATGTATTCGGCCAGAGAACTATTTCTTCATCAGCTACCATCAGGATGGCAGGTTCCATGGAGCAGATTTGAGTGCCAACAGAACAATGCTTCAGGAAAATAATAGTATTTGGTTCATGTAGAGTTCTAAAAGCAATGAAGAATTAGAAGGATTCATTCAGAGGGAACACTGGGATGGAGATGAGGCAGCTGAAGGACTGAATCCTAGACATCTACACTGACATAGATTCTTGGAACATCAGTTCAAATGGAAAGGATGCCATTGTGGGATGGCCTTGAAGGGTTGGTCATTAAGGAAGATAACTGACCATGGATCCAAGCAGGAACCTCACAGGTTAACCAAACAAGCAATTGTAATGTGATTCATACAGGTGACATTGGAAAAAGGTCTCAGAGCTGAGAACTTGGGTGTAAATACATCTTTACCAGAAGGAATATTCCAGAAAACAGAGAGAAGAAAGAAGATGCTCAAACCCTGGGTCATTCAGGAATTTCAGTTCCAGAAACAACAATAGTATTTAGGAACAGGCTTTCAGTACACAGGTCAACAGCAAGAATAACTTGGGCAAAAATGCAAGAATTCTGTTGCTGGCCCAAGAAACACAAAACAACTGGAAGACACTCCAACCAAACTCACCAGTGGCTATGGCTGTCCCAGGGCTTCCCAGGCTCAGGCTTGTGAGTTTACACATGCAAGTCTAAATGGAATTGAAAATCAGAGCACAGGACACAGGCGATGTACTCTAGCTCAATTAGAGAATTGCTTAATGGCTTAAAGGAGTAAATATATATCCCAAATGCATGACTGAGACCTTGGAAATAGAAAAAAACAAGGCTAAGAATTCTGCTTCATAGTTTCTAATGACTGTAGTATTTTTGAAATGTGATCTGTATTACAATGCTACCCACTCCTTAGGTTTACACAATATGAAAATATAACAAAGTTGTGCAAAAATCACAGGGAAAGCCTGTGAGTGTTCAGCAGAGAGCTCCACAGATTTTTTTCTTTCATTTCCAGGAAAATAAGTAGCTTTTCATTAAAGAATGGATGGCTAATGGAAACATTACCGGAATATAAAAAGTCTGGGGATATATGTATGTTATGAAATATATTAGTGAGTACAGTCAGATTTGAATAATGGCTTCATGAGCTATGTTCAAATAATAAATAAACATGAGGACTCTGCACTACATTTTAATGAGATGGGTTATCAAAACGAAATTTAAAAGATAGCTAGACTGAGCAGAAATGTCCTGATGCACTCCAAGCGTGTTACAAGTGTAGGAAATTTGAGGAGAGGTTTTGATGGATACCTGTCAAGAAATGAGAATTTGAAGAGCAAGAAAATTGAAGTTTTGCTGGCAAAAGTAAAAAACACACAATGACAGCTGCCACTCAGGTTCCATATGCAGAAAAATAGAAAACTAGGTCGCAGTGTAGAGAAATGGGCCTACTTTGTCTAGATTATTTTAATGGTTATCTATCATTTTTTATAATTAATTATTCCTTATTGGTATGGTATGTTTATATCTGTGTGGAACATACATACATATTCACATATCTCTGTATCTGTTTATCTATCTTTCTATCTATCCATCCATCCATATACTTATCTATCTATCATCTATCTATTCCAAGAGACTCTAAACACCTAAAAGCAGACATTATGGTATATTTATAGTTTCATTTCTCGATAATTTGAAATATTCCAAATAAAAAGCACTGTGTAATTTTAAAAGCTCCCACTTTAATTCTCCTATTTTAAAAGCTTTTCTATTTTATGGCAATAGAACTTTTCACTCTGCAGAATTTTTTTGTTATTGCAAATCACTCAGCCACTCTGAAGGCATGTGCAAAGGAAGCACACAGCTTTAGGGGAGACAGGAAGGGAGAGCGCCCTCTACCTGCCACCAGGCAGTTTTAACCCATGAAACCATTCAAAACTAGTTACAGAGCTACAATTGCATCTGATTAGACCTTATTGATCATTCACATTTCTATTAAACTTCATTGAATTTAGACTGAGATCCCCTGGCAAATCTACTTATTCAGACAGGAAAGCGAAACCAAGTTAAAAGCCGTAGAACAAAAAGTGGGTTTGGCATAGATTCTTGAATCTTTTTCATGTCCTTTATGTGCTTCATGGAAACAGAATTGGAAAGCAAAGATTTAAAGAGCACAGAACAACAATTCAGAAGCAGTAAAGAAAAGTATATGATAGCAGATGTAGGCTGTTTTCTTCCATGGGAGAAAGAAGCTTCCAGAAGAAGCTTTTGTCCAGGTTTTCAGGAAGACAGTTCGTCCCTTTATGGAGATGCTCTTCCAAGTCTTTTTTTTTTTTTTTTTTTTGGTTTTTCAAGACAGGGTTTCTCTGTGTAGCTTTGCGCCTTTTCCTGGAACTCACTTGGTAGCCCAGGCTGGCCTCGAACTCACAGAGATCCACCTGGCTCTGCCTCCCGAGTGCTGGGATTAAAGGCGTGCGCCACCACCGCCCGGCGCTCTTCCAAGTCTTAGAGGGAGGAACAAGCAAACAGCCTACACAGTCTGAGAAATTTTGTTTTTGTTTGAAATATAAAAAGCTCAAAGTAAGTATATATACTTATATACTGTAGGATTCCTAATGGCTTTAGTTACCAATTGGTGTATATAAAATTATTTCTAAAAAGTGTTACATTAAAGTAACTACCCTTTTATTCTTAAAAATTTTGCAGGACTATTGTTCTGAAGAAGTATTTCAGGTAACACTGGATTAAGAGCTTTTTTTTTTTTCTGAACTGCTTGAACATGCAGGGCTAGGCTTACTTGAAGGACAGGATGATAATATGAGTTTTATCATCTGAATACGAAGTTTCCTCATTAAAAACAGTTTTCTTGAGATTAAAGGAAGGAGCCCCCCAAAACTCCAAATGCCTGAGGACATTTGCAACACAAGCAGCGAACTTCAGAGCTTCTGACACAGTGAATCTTCGTTTGGTTGATCTTCCACCAGTAAGACATGTAGTAGATTAAATTTTGATCAAAACAAGAGATGAGTGGGGCTAGAGTACTTCTGGGGACAGGGGTTCTCACTGGAGAACTGGAGAACTCTTGAGAGGAGGAGCAAAGAACAAGAGCGTGGAGAATTGATGCACCAGCTAGAGTCCTGGCTGGGCAGAATACTAACAGTCAAAGGAGGCTGGAAAGAGTTAAATAAAGGGAATACTTACCTAGGTGCAGGCAGGGCACACTAGTTTTATTATTACTTTGGGATGATAGCACCTTAGGTGGGGAAAGATTTCTTTTGTTCATGGTTTTAGTCCATCATGGCAAGAGGAAAGTGGTGGAGGAATCTGGCTCTCAGGAAACAGAACAATACAGACAGGACTATTACAGCCCTCAACCTACTTCTAACCAGGCCTACTGCCCGTAATCTATCATTTCCCAATATTCTAGCCAATTTTTTAATCTATCCGTGGAATAATCCATTCATTAGATCAGAGAGCTCATGACGCACTTGTCAATAGAAATATTGTAACAAGGACACCTAGAGGTGTGCTGTAGCAATCTCCAACGTATTGTTCAATCCAGTCAAACTGACCAGATTAATCATCACACAGAAAAGCGTAAGGGAAAGTGAAAGGCTTCTCAGTTAACAAAAGAATATGCTGATGACCAACCCTGGGCTTGAAAGTATCAGAGGAATATCAGCTAAGAAAGCCCTGTGACATTCCTAGCTGCATGGCAGGAGGTACAGATTTTAGTCACCAACACCAAAATGAGCTGCTCTCCTCTGCTTTCAGTCTTTCACACTCTTTCTTCCTTAGCCAAACTCATAGTCAGGGGATGTCAGTCATGAGGCTGTAGCCCTTAGAAATCAGCCTACAATCTCTCTAAGAGAGGAGATGGTTCTAAAAACAAAAACAAGAGGAGTGGTTCAGGAAGAAGGTTAGTTCTAGATAGCCGTTATCTGTCCTGTCAGACATGGACTTCATGGTGTTATAAATAGATTTATCTACAAGAGCGCTGTGGAGTAAATAATAGCAATTCGTCTTGAGATTTTCAGCTAAATTAATCAGATCAGTTTTATTGACTCTGAAATAATATCTGAGATGGCTTAAATCAGGAACCTGGCTCTGCACAGAATAACAAGAAAAATTAAGGATAGAAATTACCCAATGACTTTATAAAATGATAGAAAGGAGATATAAGGAAAATATATAGGATTTTCCCTGTTTTAAATATGAGTCATGAAAGTGAAAAGCAACAGAGAATGAGTGAGAAAATAATATCTATGTAGTAGGTGGTTAGGATGTGTGAAATCAATAGAAGTATATGAGAATATATAATGTTATTTTTACAGTAGTTTTCTAAAGTCCAAAATTGTATCAAAATAGAAGTTTGAACGTAATATGTAAATTACCCAGGACAGCATCTGCTAGCTGTGAAATGCTTAGTAAGCATTGCCCTTATAACAAATTCTAAAGGGCATTGTAAGAAAAGAAAACTAGAGGTAAATTGTTCCTCATCTGCACAAATAGAAAATTCTTAGTAGAGTTTTAGCAACTATAATAAGGCAACATGTTAAAAGGATAATTGTGACCCAAGGAGGCTTATTTCAGAAATGCAAAGAAAATTTAACATTTCAAAACCAATCAGTGAACCCTGTCTCAAAAAACCAAAACAAAAACAAAACAAAACAAAACAACCAGTGTAAGTCGCCAGATCAACAAACTATAAACACGGGATCACTGTTAGAATAAAGGAGAAATAACTTGGCAAATCCCAGCATGCATTTCAGACTAGTAAAAAACAAAACCCCGAGGAAAGTCAGACTAAAAGAGAATTTTTTTCAACCTAATTAACAATTCTTATAAAATAAAGCCTTCACATCATACCATCCTTGAATGTGAAATGCTATTTTCCCTCTAAAATCAGTATAGGCCAAAGACATCCATTCCCATCACTAATGTTGTCCTGTAGGTTTTAGCCTCAATAATAATTTTAAAGAGAAATCAAAGACATGGGTTACCAATACAGAAGTAAAACTGGCTTATAAAGTCTATGGAATTTTCAAAAAGTCTATTATAACTTATCAGCAGGTATAACAGAAGTTGGTTGATGATAGATTAATAGAAAAATATCATTTTCATTTTATAATCTGATTTAAAATGCCAAGAGATTCAAATTAAAATAGAAATTATATTGTTAAGTTCAAAAGCTAGAGATTGGGAAAGCAATGGGCCCCAAAATAACACAAGAAAACTTTGGAGGGTATTTTTATTTTATTATATATTCTTTTTCTTTAATAAAATTTATTTATTCTAAGTGTTTTTCACATCATGTATCTTGATCCCATTCATTCCTCCATCCCTTTCATCTGCCTTCTACCCCTCCACCTCCCACTCTGAATAAAACAAAATTCAAGAGAAAAAAAATGAAGAAAATGAAATGAGAGGGGGAAAAAGGAAAGGAATTAAAAATCCTGTCACGGAAGCTGCAACGTGATCCAACAAGTCACGCCGTATACTCCTTAGTCCACACATTCCTACTTGCAAGTGTTCATTGCTAAGAGTCACTGATCTGGTTTGAGGCCCCTGGTCTCACTACACGTTCAGTGCTGGGCCCCCACTTGGACTCTTCCTAGACATTCTGCTGCTTCCCTGTGTTGTGGAGATTCTACAGCTTTGGGTCTGAGGGTCAGGTCCCTTCATGTGCTCCAGAAGATCACAGATGGATGGGGTGGATGTTGGGGCAGGCCAAGTTATAACCCTGGTTCTGGGCCTGAGCAGCTGTAGGGTTGGTCCGCCAGGTGGGAAATGTGGACAGTTCTCCCATGGTCACAATTTCCTCTCTGGCTCAACTACACCTACCCTAACCTGTTGGCTCTGTTGTGCTGCTCTGGCAAGGTGCAGGGCCTGCTCTCCAGAGTGTTGCAGCTGGTGGGGATCAGGGATGGCTTTCCCACTCTCGTGACCACAGGGCTGCCTCTCCCGTCTGCCGCCAGCATTGATGAGTGGGGGTTAGGGGTTGGGGGGTGAGGAGGAACTTCTCTCCTGCCCCTGTCGCCACAAGACAGATAGGTAATGGGGATTATTATATATTCTTATTGAAAATATTTTTCAGACAATATATTCTGATCATGGTTTTCCTTCTCCCATATACTCCCACATCATTCCTACCTCCCCATGTACCCAATGCCATGCCTTCTTTCTCTCTTTATAGGGAAAAAAAGCAGGCAGATAATCAAACAAAATAAACCAGAATTTAAAAAAATAATAAATGAAAAAAGACAGAAACACACAATCCATTTTAAAAATGGGGGTTCGGTAGGTAACTATAATATACAAACAAAATCCAGTAAGTTAAAAAAAAATATGCCCAAACAAAGCAACATGAAACAAAACAAAAATCTACAAAAATACCATTGAGTTCATTGTGTGTTGATCATCTCCTACTGGGCATGGGCCTGCCCTTAAGTACCTTAAGTGTGGCTAAGTGAGATTCCATTGGAGAAAATTAATTTTTCCCTTGCAATTGGTTATCAGTTGAAGACAGCTTCTTGGTTAGGGAGGGAAATTAATGTCTGCTTTCCCCTATCAGTGCTGGGGTACCCATCTGGTTTAGACATGTGCAGGCCCTCTGCATTCTGCCACAGTCTCTGTGAATTCAAATGTATATCAATGAGTCCTATTATGTCTGAAGGAACTGCTTTCTTGGTAGCCTTCATCCTCTCTGGCTCTTAAAATTTTTCTGCCCCTTCTTATGCAGGGCTTAGTTTCCTGAGCCCTGATTGATGAACAAAGCTGATAGATAGTAAATACATATACCATAGGAAATAAATATTGATAAGGAAATATGACCAATTTACAATATGACCAATAATACAATATTTAGACAAATTAAATTTCTAAAGTGATGCAAATTACCAAAACTTAATTAGAAGAAGAAATATTACTAGGTCTATAAAAACTATGGTAATTAAATTAGCAGTTATAAATAAGGAAGAGTGAGATTTCTGGGGCAGACGATAGAATTCTATATTACCCAAATCTTTTACAACCAGTATAAAAGGACCCAATTATTTGTGTGATAACAAAAATGTGTCTCCAACATTTGTTGTTCTTAGTTCAGTTTAATGAATGTGTGAGGCATATTAGTCTTCATATACTGCATTTATTAACTTTAAGAAAGCTTGCAAGAGACAACTAGTCACAGCAGCATCATAGGTGTGTTCCTATTCCACCCATACCCAGCTTGAGAAACGAAGCTGAGAAATGTCCCAAGTATCTCAACTCAGGGAGTCACCAGCTCCGAGTTCCTGACACTTCCATTCTCTATCAATCACACCATTTCTTGCAGGAGCAGGGGACTAGACTAAAGACAGTGGAGGGGAGGCACAGCTGCATCTCACTAATGGTAGCTATTCATTAGGAAGTCTAAACAAGGAGGTATGGTGGCTGGTCCTGCACCTGCTCCTTTTAATTCTCTTTTAATTTCCATTATACTATTAGATTCCTAAAAACTGCTTCCATTAACATGGCAGATAGGATAGATAGTACCATCCTTTGCCTCTTCTGAGGCTAAACAAAATTCCAAAGGAACACGTAAACTCTAAAAGTCTGGACAAATATCACTCAAAGGCTAACAGCAGGCACGTATTCAGAGAATAAGTGATTTGTTTTTCTTATGTAAACTTTGACTTGTTTTGAATTTTTACAATGAGTGGTAATTAACTTTGAATTAAAAAACTATTTCCAAAAGTTAAATCTTTCTAAACAAAATCAAATGTTTATTCAATTTAGGACATGAACAGTTGGTGCAGATGGTAAATATTTTTTTCACACTTGGCAATATTGAAATAACAGAATTTCACTGGCAAGCCACAGTCTTTAAAAGTATGTTCTGGTGTGTGTGTGTGTGTGTGTGTGTGTGTGTGTGTGTGTGTGTGTGTGTGAGAGAGAGAGAGAGAGAGAGAGAGAGAGAGAGAGAGAGACACAGAGACAGAGACAGAGAGACAGAGACAGAGAGAGACAGAGAGACAGAGAGACAGAGAGAGACAGAGAGACAGAGAGAGACAGAAAGACAGAGACAGAAACAAAAACAGAGAGAAACAGAGAGAGACATAAAGATGTGGTATCTGTATTTCTTCATCTGTTTATATCACTACACATGATGATTTTCAGTTATGTCCATTTTCCTGAAGATATCGTAAGTTCATTTTTCCTGATGGCTCCACAAAATTAAATTGTGTTTATGTATCGCAGTTTCTTTATTCACCCCTTGATGGACACCTAAGCTGGTTCCATTTCCTGCAGTTGTGAATACTGAAGCTAGATTTCTTCTCTTGATGATAACCGCTCAGATTGCAGCTAGCCAGAACAAGGTAGTTTACATTTGCATTCTCCTGATCTCTAAGGATATTGAACATTTTTCCAACATTTCCTCAGTTGAGGACTGTCTGCCTATTTCATTCATCCATCTGTGGGTTGTATGAACTGGGTTTGGGGATTACGTTTTTATAATCCTTTATATACCTTTGGTGTCAATCCTTCGTTAGCTGTAGAGTTGACAATGATTTTCCCACCTGGAGGCAGTCTCTTCATTCAGCTGGCTAGTCCCTCTGCTGTGCAGATCTTAATTTCGTTTAAGCCCATTTCTCAATTTGTCGACTTATTTTCTGTGCCATTGGACTTTTCAGAAAATCCTTGTCTATGCTGGTATCAAGTGTTCTTACTGTTTTCCTCTAACACGTTCAAGGTTTAAGTCTTGATCCATTTTTAATTGGTTTCTGTGCAGGATTAGAGAAGTGAACCCTGTTTCATGCCATTACAGGGTGAAATCCAGTTTTACAAGCACCGTGTGTTAAAGGAGCTGTTCTAGTCCTCCATTTTTTTTTTTTTTTTTGACAATTTGTCAAGATTAAAGGAGTTACAGCTTTGTAGATTTACCTCTGGTTTTTCTATTTTATTATATTGGACTACATTTCTACTTTTGTGCCAGCACCATACTGGTTTTGTTATTATTGCTCTGAGATATAATTTGAGATCAAGTATTGTGAATGTTTCAGCATTTCTCTTTCTACTAAGTGTTTCTGTCGCTTTTTGGGGTTTCTCATGGTTCCACATAAATTTGGGGTTTCTTTTCCTAGATCTGTGAAGAATTTCATTAGAATTTTGATGAGATTTTGTTGAGATAAGAGAAAAACCTCGGAATATTTAAATATAGAGATATAACTTAATATAACCATTTTCATGGTGTTAATCCTGTTCATCCGTGAGCACGGGATAGCATTCTGTCCTTCAGGGCCTCCTTTGATTTCCTTCCTCAGGGTCTTACTGTTTTCATTGTAAAAATTTTCTCCTCCTTGTTTAGTTCTAGCTATTTCACTTGTTATTTTATTTTATTTTACTGTGTTTTATTTGGAAGCTAGTGAACAGGATTGCACCCCGATTTCCTTCTTCACAAGTCTGTTGGTACTTTCACTAGTAAGATGTATTTCTTGGAGACAAAATTAGCTGCCTCTGTGTAGCAGAATTGTTAGAAGGTCTTACTAATAAAATCAAACCTGGAGCAAGGTATTGGGTTGAATGCTGAATGATCAGAGAAGCAGAACAAGCCACAGCCACCTCACCTTGCCAATTCCTCAGCTGATCCTGTTTCCTCAGAATGGAAGCTTCTGTGTCCTCATCCAAATGGATCTCAGCTGGACTGCTGCTCCAAAGCCTGAAAGTTTAACCAGCCTAAAGCTTCTAGTTTCTGGTCCTCACGCCTTATATACCTTTCTGCTTTCTGCCATCACTCCCTGGAATTAAAGGCATAAGTCACCATGCTTGGCTGTATCCTTGAACACACAGAGATCCAGAGGGATTTCTGCCTCTGGAATGCTAGGATTAAAGGTGTGTGCTACCACTGCCTATCCTCTATGTTTAATATTGTGTCTGTTCTGTTCTCTGACCTCAGCTAAGTTTATTAGAGTGCACAATATTTTGGGGAACACAATACCACCACACCTCTGTTGTTGTTGTTGTTGTTGTTTTTAATCCAGCCAGGCAGTCTGCATCTGCATTATTGATGAATGAAGCTATTTTGCATTTAAAGTTAATATTGACAGATATTTCTAATTCCTATAATTTTCTTGATTTTTTTTTTGAAAGTTGGTTAATTGTGAACTCTTTACTTTCTCCTCTATAACGTCAGGTGTTTCCTGCTTTACTATGATTCCTTCCTTGCTTCCTTGTTCAGTCACTATTATAAAATTCATTCTTCCCTGTGCTCTCAGAACTGGGGCATCACCCTTCCTCTGTATATTCCTTTAAGTATTTTCAGTAGGGTTAGATTGTTGATAATGAGCTGCCTTAGTTTAGTTTGTGTTTCTGAAGAATGTGTTATGAGGTTAAAATTTATTTAGGGCTGGGCAGTGGTGGCGCATGCCTTTAATCCCAGCACTTGGGAGGCAGAGCCAGGCGGATCTCTGTGAGTTCAAGGCCAGCCTGGTCTATAGAGCGAGATCCAGGACAGACGCCAAAACTACACAGAGAAAGTCTATCTTGAAAAGAACCAAAAAAAAAAATTTATTTACATTAAGCGTGGAAATAGTAAATGAGATAAAGGAAGGAGACTGATAAAGGGAGAAATATAGTTAAATAAGAGGAAGAAAGAAATAAAAAGAAGAAAAAAATAAAAACTTAGAATCATAAAGGGCTTCCTACTAATGAGAAAACCTCTAAAACATAATTAGATAAATGTAATAAAGGAATAAAAGAAAAACATAGCAATATTTTATACATTAAGGTGAAGACAAAATACTAGCAAATGTAGAGGAAGGAGAAGAAATAGAGGGAGCAAAAAGGAAAAAGAAACTCAAACCGATACAAATAAACATCGTCCCAAACTAGAAAAAAATGCATAAACAAATGTATATTCATTCATAAAGAAGAGTAACAAAGAAAACATAGTTTAAAAAAGTACAATCCAGTAAAAGAATCACTGATTGTCCTCAAGACAGTGATTATCACAAAAACTTTCACTTAAAAGGTTAACGCTCTAAGCTTCATAGTGTGATTAGATGATTGATACAGACCAATTTTCGAAGTGTTTTAGAGGTACTATTTCAAGAACAACAGTTAATCATCTAAAGAGCTCCCTTCTGAGCCCAGGAACTGGAGTCTGCTGCTTACGTGCGTGGAGCGGAGGAGGGTCAGTTGAACGTATGGACGCTTGTGCTTCCCGTGGTCCACGTTGCTGCTGCATCTCTTTGGAGCAGTGTCTGATGTCTTCAAAGGACTCATTATTCTTCTTTGTTCTGTGGTCTCTGCTAGTCATGCATAGCTTTGTATTCAGTGGTCTATCCATATTCTCTCATCACCCAAAGACCCCGCAGACAGTGCCCAGTGAGTTGGTTAATATCTTAGCAGAGGGGTGTCTCCCAGGTCTATTAGGAATATGGGAAGAAATTACCACACTGGTCAATCCAAGGAGGACCTGTTTTCATACTTTCAAGACAACTAAGTAGAAATCACCCTGCTGGAGGGATGCCTCTGTGTGTATCATGTACATACTGGGATGGATATCAGAGATCTCAGGTCCATAGTCATCAATGAGACTGGTGGTCCACTGGCCTCAGGCTCAGAACTATCAAAGTCCAGAGTAATTCTTTCTGGATGAGGCATGTCCCCAGCCACTGAGGCCGGAGCTATCTCTTTTGTGCAAATCCTAGCCTAAGCCAGTTTCCTGCCCCCTATCTATCAGCTGCTTAGTGTCTAGCCTTCCTCCTCTTCACAACTGTTTCTCTGGGCCTTTCCTCACTCAAGCACAAACTGAAGCAGGAAAAATGGAGGTGGCCTTACTTGTTGATGTTCCCTGATCTCAGGCCCCTAGATTTTTCTCTCAAGATGGCATCCGGGCCACTGCACTCCAAGCTCTGTTAGCCTGACAGCATGGGATTTCTTCCTGTAGCTCCTGCACTTTCCGGCGGAGTCACTATCTCACCAACTCTTGAAGTGTTTGTGAACTGTGAGGGCTGTGGACTTGTCCTAAGGCCAGGGATGCCCAGTTTCATCTGGATTACCCTTTGGCGGTGGATTTGATTCCCCTTCCCTTCCAGAGAACTGTGCAGGGAAGGCTGTATTCCACTTTCTTCCCTACCTTGTCCATCTGACCTTTTCTGATAGCCTTTCACTTCCTTCATGGATCTCTGAAGCGCTTCCTCTTTTTGAGACACATTCCTCATTCTCTTCCTCCTTCTCCTTGTTCTTTTTTTTTTTTTTTTTTTTTTTTTTAACAAGACAAGGTTTCTCTGTGTAGTTTTGGTGCCTATCCTGGCCTTGAACTCACAGAGAACCACCATCCTCTGCCTCCCAAGTGCTGAGATTAAAGGCCTGTGCCACCACCGCCCGGTGTTCTTGTTCTTATTCTTATTCTGGTTCACAACTTGACAGGCTTATGTAGAGGCAGCCTTTAGTCCACCATCTTATTTATTTACTTACTTATTTATTTATTCATTTATTATATATACAGTGTTCTGCCTGCATTCTAAGAGAGGGCTCCAGATTTCATTACTGATCATTGAGAGCCACCATGTGGTAACTGGAAATTAGACTCAGGACCTCTGGAAGAACAGCCAGTGCTCTTAACCTCTGAGCCATCTCTCCAGTCCAGGATCATCTTTCATATATACCTTAGATTTAACCATAATAATTGCTTTTATTGTTTTTGGCAGGGTCTCATTACATAGTCCTGGCTCTCCTAGAACTTCCTTGCAGACCAGACTGGCCTCGAACTCACAGAGATCTGCCTGTCTCCTCTTCTTTCCAACTAAGATTAAAGGTGTGCCACCACATCCAACCAATAATTCTTATTTTAAAAGGAATACAAAGTCCCAAACAAATTTTAGAGCTCAAATAAAAGAAGGACATGCTTTAAGTACATTTTACTTCCTAATGTATCTTCATAGCAGTTGGGGTCTCCAAAAAGAAGACCTGAACACATGCATACACATGCATAAGAGGCTTGATAAAGATGGAGGACTCAGTATCTGTGTAAGGCAAAGAGGGATGAGCTGGGAAAAGGGAGGAAAAAATGCAAGCATCTAATTGTGCATGGGAATATTATTTTCAGATCCCAAAAGCCTCATTCTGCCCTCCCACCCTGCATAGTAGTTGAATATGACCCCTATAGTCTGATTCCAGATAAAAAGGCCCAAGACAATATTTGCTATAAGGATTTTGGAAAACACTTTGTTTTTCTTACTATAAGGAAAAGATAAAAATTACAACCTCATCTTTCCTGACTTTTCTATTCCTTCCTTTTACACAGATATGTTATTACAGCTGCAGCAGCCTTTTAGCAACTAAGAAGAAAAGGTCAACAGAAATTCTATTTTTTTCTGATACCGTTGTGCAGTTGAGTAAAGCCATAAATCTGCCTTTCTGTTTCTTGCTTTATAAATGAAATAAGCCCCAATTATTTATGTAGTAAACTTGAACATTCTGTTGCTTACAACAAAACACAATCCAAATGGATCTCCAGGTTATCCAATGGGATGATGACTCTAGTGCAGATTCTGTTGTAATGGGTATATGTTGTATGTTATACATGTATATGCTATCAATTGGGTATGTTTATCAAATTGTAGTTTGTTTACAATGTTTGAAAATACCCAAACTCTACTGTCTTGAGATTTCATATTGTATCTCAGCATTATTGGTGTTACCAGGTAGCCTTGAAATGTTCTGAAAACCCCATGGGAATAGGAAGAAGCAGAGTGCTAGAGAGGTCCCCAGAAATCCACAAAGATACCTCCGCTATAGTCTACTGGCAATGGTCGAGAGAGTGCCTGAGCTGACCTGCTCTGGTGATCGGATGGCCGACCACCCTTACTGTCATGATAGAACTCTCATCCAGTGACTGGTGGAAGTAGATGCAGAGATCCACAGCCAAACCCCAGGTGGAGCTCCAGGAGTCCAATCGGCGAGAGAGAGGAGGGAGTATATGAGCAAGAGATGTTCTGACATAAATAAATCTAGTTAATCAAAATTTCTGCCTCAGAAAAACAACTTCTTATTAAATAATTTTACCAAAAATGTACTTCTTGAAACTTTGCCCACTAACATGGAATGACCTGTGAAACATTACTAAGCTTGTGTCCTACTCCATAGTTCCTTAACTCATTCCTGTTGCTGAGATTGCTTTGGGAAGCAGTATTCTGGGAGCAACGACATTCAGTTGAATCAAATAAAAAGAGCAATGATTTCCATTTTCTCATGCCAAAGAGAGATTACTCCAGCAAGGAAATGAGCTCTGGAAATACTGACAAGGTGTGGTGCTGTGTTTCCGGATGTGGTCAAAGCCCAGCAAGAGAAACTTGCATTGAGTGTGTTTGTGGCATTGTTTGCTGGTCACAGTTGACATCCTGTCTCTCTCCACCAGTTATTTTTATCTGCCTGCAATCAGTCCCCCTGCACTGTCATGCTCACTTGGAAGTCTACATACTAAAGCGAAGACACATGACAGAGATAGGCTGCTTCCTACACTTGAAGAGGGAAAAAGTGACGTTTATGGTTCATTTAGGCAAGTCCCCAGTTGCCTGTGAGGTGTGGTATCTGTAGATCACGGTCTGTCAAGAGCATCCCCTCCAAGCTTACTCTAGTGTGAATTAATCACGTCTTACTTCAGTCTTTCCTCTGCTTCTTTTTAAATGTGTCCCATTTTGACTTGTGCTTATTTATTTGGGTATTCTCATGGGATATCTTACAGACTTGAAAAAGTAAAATCTTTCAGAAAGTGAACTTGTGGTTGCTTCTCTGTCTTCCATGTCTTGAACTGTGCTATTATATCTGTAGCTAAAAAAACATCTTTGGGGCCAGGCGGTGGTGGCGCATGCCTTTAATCCCAGCACTCGGGAGGCAGAGCCAGGCGGATCTCTGTGAGTTCGAGGCCAGCCTGGGCTACCAAGTGAGTTCCAGGAAAAGGCGCAAAGCTACACAGAGAAACCCTGTCTCAAAAAAAAAAAAAAAAAAAAAATCTTTGGCAGCCTTTGTGCCAGCGACATGGTTGCACATTGTTAATGCTCACAACATGTTTATCGACGTATTTACAACAACATATTTATAACAATGATTGTTGCCAGTTTCCTGAAGAATATTTAACCATTTAGTTTCTTCTACAGTATAAAATTACCCCAGAAAATACAATGTTGTCTCTTTAAAACAGTCCATGAAAGAGAGCAAGTTTGACTGTAGCTCGGCTCCAGAGGAAGTCACATTGCTGTTGTTTCCATGTATTCATGTCTTCATGTGTTCATTCACATAGGGACATCCCCTCTAGAAAACATGGAATAGAATGTGATTTGATAGGACCATTCATTTGTCAGAAGTGTGACGGATACTATCACCATATGACTAAGAGATCTCAGAAGCTAAAAAAATGTCATCCTGAGATTTCTTCTAGCCCACCATTGCAGTCTCCCAGAATTACTGCCTCAGTGATGTGTGGAGACTTTTGCTTCTAATCCTAGGACTAAAACGTTCAACACTATCTTCTCAGCCCCAGTAGACACTGTAGATCAGTGTTGCATGCTTAGATAGACTTAACTGGAGTATTCTACAAGGAAAGATAAAGCCAAGGATGCCTGATTAGTGACTGAGTGTCACTAATGGGAGGAGAAGAGGTTGACAATGGAAGGTGGTGATACTACCTTGAAATACAGCTATGTGATGGAAATTTTTGAACAAGGGATCAATGAGATTTTATGGAATAAAAAAAGGCAACTGGGTGCCAAAAGATAAGGGCCCACTACAAAGTAGAGAAAAGCTGGGTGATACCACATACATGAAATCCCAGCACTAGAGAAACCAAGCTGGCAGGATCATTTCAGGCCAGCCTGGGATACATAGCAAGAACTTGTCTCAAATAAACAAATAACTAAAATAGAGAAAGAACAAACACAGAATTTTTCCTACCTTGCATATGTGACAATTCAATCCGCCATGCTAACCTGTTTAATCAGTTCTCTTAACTCTAGAGGCACATCTTGCTGGGTCCTAGCTTCCTTGTCTCCATAGCAGACCTGTCTAACTCAGAAACTTTCATGTGGTATTTTCTGAAATATTGCTAAAATGACCTGAAAGAACAATTTTCAGGACAGAATTTCCCTGATGGTTTCATTTCCAGTGAACGTAACACACACAGACTCTTCAATGGTTTTGGCCAGAATCAGGAGGTGATTGTGTTGTTAAACACATTAAGCCCATTTGTCCTGAAACATTGTTTTTCTTTTTGTATAAGGTGGTTGAGTTGCAAGGTGAAAATGTTCTGGGTGCTATGGCGATGGAACTGCTTGGTAATTACAATCTTGTTTGGAAATGGAGCGGGGGGGGGGGGGGGGGTTTCAGGATGTTAAGCAAACTGTCACTTCATTAACTTGCTCTTGAAGTTAGTTTAACTACGTGATGGATTTCCTGTGGGAAACCACCATGTACCTCAAAAACTCATTCTCTTCCCACCACTGCGTGCAAACTGCTACAGCTTCCAAGGATGCTTTGCAGTTTGCAGTTTTTTAAAGTGAATATTTTTAAGCACCCACATTTAGCAGGGGGAGAGTGGGGAGGGCGTATGTGCTATGCACCTGCTGCTTAGTTCTTACTGAATGACTGTGCATACGTTGGGACAAACCCTTTCAACTTGAGTGTTCTACACAAAAGATCTTACCTCTTTTGCTTCCCATATTTGAGAGTCTTGCCTTGCTAATCCGACCTAACAAGCATTTATACAGCTTGCTCCTACTTACCTCTATCAGTAAAGTTTATGGACAGAACTATCAAAATAAATTGTTAGCTCTCTGCGCACAGACAGCTTTGTTATTGGAAAAAAAAGGGAACCAAGCAGACAAGATCACAGCCAAACAACTTTCCTCAGGAATCCATGTACTATTTCACACACACACACACACACACACACACACACACACACACGCACACACACGCACACGCACACGCACACGCACACACACACACACACGCACACGCGCACGCACGCTCACACACCTGCCAGACTGAAACATTGGAAACCTTCCAGGCAAGAGAAAAAAACTAATAAATCACCATGAGAACTGTGATCAAGGATAAATATTAGTATGTTACAGTTTATTTAGGAACTGCCATGTATTGAAACACATAATTTGGCTAATTATCACCAAAGTAAACAGGTAAGAAAATGTAGATAAGTTTTGTAAGTCTTTTTAAAATTTTAAATTCTATTTATTTATTTATTTATTTATCTATCTATTTATTTATTTTAAGTGTGTGGGTATTTTTGTGCCTGGCACTCACAGAAGGCAGAAAAGGGAATCCATCAAATCTCTGAGACAGGAGTTACAAACAGTTGTGAGCCAACATATAGGTGCTGAGAATCGAACCCAGGTCCTCTGGCAGGGCACCCAGGCCTCTTTACTACTGAGCGAACCTCTTTAGCCTCAGTTTTGTAAATCTTAAAAATAAAATTAGTAGCCCAACGCCCAGTGAGCAGTTACACAGTTGATAAGAAGCCGAGGCTGCTAATAAGTAAAATGCAAAAATTTGCTGCATAAGGAAATCCCCCGTGGCAAAGGTCTAACTGATTCACGCTACTGAGATTTAAAAAAGAAAAAAAATCTGGATTTACAGGCAAGGATAAAATCACAGAAATTTCATGTAAACTAAATTATAAGAGCAGAAACTATAGCTTATGCATGCTGGCACTTTTCACTAGTACAGAGAAAATACTTCTACAATCAGGAGGATGCAGAATCTGTCAAATTCTCAAGCATGGATTTTAAAGCACAGGAATAAGTGAACATACTTCGCATTGGCAAAAAATGTGTTGATTGTAATGGTTCCCATTTTGATAAATGAAGATCTACTTGAGCCTCGTTACAATGATTTAAATTCATGGTTTTCGTGATCTGAAACTGCAATGTCCTTTCCACCAAACTAATATTTTTCTGTAAAGGAAGCCGGTGTCCAGGGTGATTTGACTCCCCAGTTAAAAGCAGTTAGATTGTTTCCTGGAACCATGCTTGCCTTAAGCACAGAACTCTCAACCAAGTGGACTGCTCTTACCTCAGCACAGCTGTTTTGATCACTTCAAATGTGCTTAAAGGAAGCTCCACGGCAGCCACAGCTACTTACTGCAGGAGCACAGGTCCAGCTCCAGAAGGAACAGTCACAGCCACAGTGTTTCCAGCTGTTGGCACCAGTTTGGTTTGCCGCCTCAAGCCCCTGTGAACTTCTTTAACCCTGTGTCGTGTTCACCCAACTAGACTGGTAAGCAGCTCCTCCTACATCCCAACAAAAAGGTCTATATTAGTAGTTCTCAACCTGTGGGTCACGACCCTTGGGGAGGTCAAAAGACCTCTTCACAGGGCTGCATATCAGAAATCCCTCAGGTCAGATATTTGCATTATGACTCATAGCAGTAGCAAAGTTACAGTTATGAAGTAGCAACACAAATAATTTTATGGCTGAGGGTCACCACATGTGTATTAAAGGGTAGCAGCTTTAGGAAGGTTAAGAGTCTGGTCTGCACAGTACTTAGTGGAAGGGCAGCCTTTCATTTGCAGGAAGAACTGATTGACTGGGGCATACACCCTCGCCACACCCCCCCTCCTGGCTACATAAGCAAGCTATTCAGATCCTTTTTGGAGTCAGCTGACTCCTGGTTCCTGGTGTTGCAACATTGCTCCCAATAAGAAATTTTGTTTTGTTTGTTTTTAAGGTAGGATGTTTATTTGTTTTGCATTTGATTTCGCTTTGCTTGATCTTTATTATTTGTAGAATGGGCCAAGTTGGTAATGCCAAGAGAAGGTAGAGAAGGCGCAGAAGCAACAGCTCGGTGGTAGTGGTAGCAAAGGCAGCAACAGAATTGGAGGTGTAATGGCAGCAGCGAGAGTGGTGAGGCATAGGAGCAGGAATAGTGCTAAGAGGGAGTTAAAGGTCCCATGGAGACAATGAGAAATAATGAAAGAAGAAAGAAAATGAGAGAGTGGACAGAGGTGACTGAATAAGACAGAGGCTGCAAAGAGACCAAAGATAGAGACACTATAAGCCTTGGCCACTGAAAGAGCTCCTGGGAGCTTCCAATTCCTAAGGGCCAAGAGTTGACTCTAAGAGCTATGGACAGTCACCTAAGAGGTATGACAGTAGACACCCTCAAGGCCTAAGACTTCCTACATTAGGCCCAACAGCTATAACACCAGATGTTAGAAAGAGTTCCTAACACCCATGGCAGTTTCAGGAGCTGTAATACCACTAGGTATTGGCTGCTGCTACTGTTTACCACTAAGGATTACAGTAGTTGCAACTGGTAGTTCAAGCCCAAAGAAATAGACTTGAGTCTCTGTCTTCTATAGTTTGGAGCATGAGGCCTACAGTGCTCAGGGCTTGAGACTCTAAACCTCTACATGTGGCAGTCCAGCCACTGGACCATGGGCTGCTCCTGGCCTCTGTACAATTTCTATCTGAGTAGAGCAAAAGAACACCAACCAGCTGCTTGTCAACATTCTCTGTGATACTGCTTGAATGTCTGGTTCTTCTATTCCTTTCCAACCTCTACTTCTGAAACTGTCTTTACAGTTTTTAGATGTTCTGTTCCCTTTGTAACTTTTTTTTCATCTCTATATTTCACTCTGGAAATTTGTATTGACCTATCTTTGAATACACTGATTCTTCCTTTAACCATACAAAAATCTTTCTAGAGTTTTCTCTGGAATTTTCCTTAGGACATCAATCTCTGTTTCCTTTGTTCATGTGCTTCTGTATATTGCCTCCTTTTCCCATTAAATCTTGTACTGTGTTAGCCCTAATTATTTTAAATTTTCTGTTTGGTAGCTCCAGTATTTATGTCACATCTGTATCTGACTCTGATGATTTCTCTCTTCAAATTTTTTTCTTGCCTTTTGTTATACATTGTTGTTGATGTACCAGATTGAAATGTAGTACAATGGGCCTCTAGAGTAAGGATGTATGTTATGGCTAAAGATGAGCTCACTTTAATGTTTGGTTTATTTGTGAGGAGCAGAGTCATCCAGGTCCTCCAGTGTCATTTTCCTCTCCCATTTCACTTCAGGCTCATTGACACAGTTTGTCAAAGAGTCTATATGTCTTGCAAGACTTCCAGCTGTTGTCTACATATAGCTTACTGGAATCCGCTTTGGTGTGGTAGAACAATAGATTATCGAATCTACTTTTAGAACAGCACAAATAGGGGAGAAGGATTACTATTCTTCAATTTTAAATCTCAGTCTTTTAGTGGGCTTGTGTCTCTGACACAATTTTTCCGAGTAGTTCAAGTCGTTTTTCTTGTGTGGTATCTCCCACCTTGGTGAGGCAGGAAGACCAGGTGGACACACAGAAACATCTTTTCACCACGAGTGTGGAACAAGGCTCAGAAAAACAGTCTGCTCCCATGAGAACTGAGCTTCATTGTCAATGAGGCTCCAGGCACAATTCATCTCCTATTCTCCTCACCAGAATCATAGGAAAAAGCTCTCAGATCTTGAGAGCTTATTGTATTCCCTAGAGGTAAAACTAATACATGTACAAAGTATCCTCTGAAACTAAGGCCCCTATGAAGAACTTTCTTGCTAGTCCACATTCAGCCTTCGGAATCCATCAAAATCATGGTTTAAGTATTCCTATCGGTTCGTACTGTCAACCGCTTCAGTGTCTGGTAAGCAATCTCATTGTGACTGGGCTCGCCTGCTTCCCCCGACTCAGGATGATGCTTTCCTTGCCCCCTACACGCTCTCAGTTCTGTGGTGAGTCAAAGAAAAAGTGTTGCTTTTCAATTTGTCCGACTTCTAAGGATAAGAGCAATGAGCTCCAGGCAGCTTAAATGCCAGAGCTAAAGGCCCCATTTAACTTTCATTGTTCAAGACCTGCAAATCAAAGTTTCATGTCTAAGTCTTAAGAATGTTTGTGCCTTTTGGCAATATATCAGCTGCCACTGATGTAAAATTTTATAACTATCAATAAAAAGGGCACAGAGCATTTTGTGTATCGTGCTGTCCATTTTGAATGTGTGGCACTTCTTTTGCTTGCTGTGACTGGTTTTGTATCCATCTGAAATTTACAACTGAGCATAAATTACATCAAATGAATCTTTTAAATGCATGTATGTATCTTTGTATTATAGAGCAGGTTTTACCATTTTATTAGGAAACATATATTCAACAATGTGCACAAAACACACATATAATTTAGTGGATAATTATAAAATCATTTTCTGTATAATCATCCACGTTAAGAAGCATAATGTTGCTATTTAGAATCCTCTCATATGCCATTAGATAGAAATGGAAATATTGCCAATCTTTGCCTTTTGGGACAATCTTCTAGTTTATCCATTAAGTAAACTAATTATGTTAAATACCAAAATATATGTATAAGTAATCTCGATTTGTATTTTACTGAATTTTATCAGGAATAGATGTTCAACGTTTTCTATGAAATTTGTGCATGAGTGGAGATAATGCAATTTTTCCCACCAAACATATTTATATGGTAAATTAAATTAATAAATTCCCTGATACTAACTTTTATATTCTGGGACAAATCCTACTTGGCCATAATATTTCATTTGTCACTACCCTAGTGAATGAAGTTTGTTAATATTTCTCCAGCATTTGCTTCAACAATCAAATGCATTGGAGTATAGTTTTCGTTTTTGTGTGTTAGCTTTATGAAATTTATACTTTATGCTCTCAAGTATAAAACCTAGATATTGTAATTGTATTTGGTTCATGACAAGAATCTGGAAAGTTGCTTTTTTTTGTTTTATTTCTTTTTTTCTGTTTCTGGGAACAATTTTAACATTATTGAGATCACTTGATATCTGGAACATGGCACATGCCCCTTGTGAAACTACTTGGCTCTGATGTCAAATTAAGAGTTAATTCATAGCCAGGCAGCAGTGGCACAAACCAGCCAGGTGGTGGTGGCATATGTCTTTAATCCCAGCACTTGGGAGGTAGAGCCAGGCGAATCTCTGTGAGTTCAAGGCCAGCCTGGTCTATGGCGTAAGTTCCAGAACAGGCTCCAAAGCTACACAGAGAAACCTTGTCTCGAAAAATCGAAAAAAAAAAAAAAAGAGTTAATTCATTGATAATGTCTCTTTTCTGTTTAAGAAATTTGTTCTGCTTAAATTTTCTTTTTAATGAGTCAATACTGGAAAGTTGTAATTTCCAAGAAATCATTGCTGCTAGGAGTGTATACTTGGGCAGCCACTATAGGAATCAATTACGGAGGTTCCTAAATATCCAATAAAACCACCATATGAGCCAGCTCTACCACTCTTGGTTATATACCCAAAGAAACCAGCATACCATAGAGAAACTTGAATGCCGGTTTGTAATTGCATTATTCATGATATCCAAGAAATGGAACCAGCCTAGATGACCACTAACAGACTAATGGGTGGAAAGGATGCAGTGCATCTGTCCACTGGAATTTAATGCAGCCTAAAAAAAAAAAGAAATTATGACAAACAGATGACACCAGAAATCATATGCTAAAAGAATAAGCTGGTATAATTTCTCTGTATATGTTTATATAAGCATGTATACTTAAAATGAGACATTATTCTCTGATTTCTGGCTTAAGCATCTTCTGCTGATTGTGATACTTAGGGCTTCATTTTTTTTTTTTTTTTTTTTTTTTTTAGAAATTTCTACACTATTGATTTGTAGCCTCCTTTAAAATGAAGAGTTTCAAAATTCCTAGTTGGAAGAGAATGCTTTTTTTTCTTTTAATTTTCATGGAGTTTTTGTTGTTGTTTTTAGTCTTTATGAGGGTCTTATGTAGTCCAGGCTGGCCTCAAATTTACTACATATCTGAGAATGACCTTGAACTTCTGATCATCCTGCCTCTAAATTGTAAGTGCTGGGATTACAGAAGTATGCCACCACACCCACTCAAATTTTCTAATTCAGTTGCACTATAATCAGAAAGCACTGACTGGCTTAATCTTCTTCCTTGAAATTGATGGTTTCCTACTCTATTTGCTGTCTGATCAATTTTCACGAACATCAATATGTGCTTAAGAAGAAAGTGCAATCTGTACCGTTGAAATGTAAGCCTGCATGAATGAGTACATATGCACACACACACTGACTTATTTACTTTTTTCCTGAGTCATTGCTTATAGATCTGCCATAGCTTTACAACAAGACACACTAGTCTACTGCATCTGATTGCTGCCCCATGAAAGTAGGTAGTGTGTTGCTGTGCACGTAAATTTAGCTACAACTTTGCTGTGAGTCTGTTCATGTCTATTCTTCCATGTTTGGAGTCTTGTTTTGTTTTTTGGTCTCATTTCAAGTTAAGGATATGAACTATACATTTTTCTAGTAAGACATTTCAAACTTCATTTACTTTTTGTGTGTAATTTTGCATCTTCCTCTATTTCCAGCATTTTCTGCTCACTTTGCTTAAGAAATGTCCCTTAAATACTGCCTGGGGTTCTGCTGGTGGACAACAAAATGACTTTTTTCTTTTCAATGAAAAGTTGGAACATTTTTATTGATATAATTTATGTGGTTTATGTACACTCATATTCTTTTTTTTTTAATTGTTCATTTCATATATTGTATTTGCTGTGAATTTCGATACATGGTCATTCTATGTTCTTTTTATAAATGACCTTAAGGTTTAGGAAGCTTTTTACTTAGTGGTTGCTTTCATACTAATGCCTTCTATAAAGTCCTCACCTCTTTTATCTCCAGCTTGTGCTTGTACCATTTTGGCTTATTACTTTTAGATTATACCATTTGGTTTTTATTATATTCTGAATAGGTGAGTCACCAAACCCCAGCACTAACAGTTCCCACCCAGGAAAACAAGGACAGTGGTTTAGATGATGCTCTCAGCTGTTTTTGAAGCTTGCCCTTTGAGCATTGTCTAGAGAACCCATGCCATCTCTGGATGGACATCCTTAAGACAAATACCTTTGGCTGGCATGTAGAAACAGGGAGAGTTAGTAAAACTGCAGAGAGACTGTGCCTCAGCTCTGATTCTGATGAGATTCTGGAAAGAGATAGAAGCAAGCTTCCTTATCACCAAGGATGATATGTGCTAAGCAATACCCTGTTCACGTTTGTGCCTACAAAACAGGACTGGGTATGTGACGATTTACATTAACCATGGGGTACTAAGTACCTTCACAGAGAAGGGATGTGATCTAGGAAATCTGCTGGGATGGAGTCACCCACCCATAGAAAAGTCAGCAGGCTGATTTGAGGAAGATCAGATGATTAAGGTTTGAAATTCAGAGAGCTCCTCTAGCTCAACTAGAAATTCTTCCCTGTGTTCTGAAACAGGGAAGCCAGGACAGCTATTACCAGCTCTGTTCTCAACCCTTCCAGCCATGTGGTCACCAAGTGGAACGAGGCCCTTCTCCCAGTCACATGGATGAACACAGACGCCTTTCATTTTAGAAGAAGGCAATAAACATTTTTGTTTTGCTTTGGTTTGGGGGCATTGTATTGTTTGGGTAGTTACTTTGGAAAAACAGTTCGTATAAACTAATTCTGTGGTTTATGTTCTTAAAGAAAAAGCAAAACAAAACAAAACAACACCAGGCAGTGGTGGCCTTTAACCCCAGCACTCAGGAGGCAGAGGCAGGTGGATCTCTGAATTTGAGCCTGGCCTACAGAGTGAATTCCAGGGCAGCCAGGGCTACACAGAGAAACCCTGTCTCAAGGGAAAAGCAAAACAACGTTTTCATAACTGTGCCCAGTGCGCATCCTTTGACAGGGTCATGCCCATTTATGGAGACGATGCATCTCGTGAGGAACTTTGCTGAGGCTTCCCCTTCATGTGTTAAAACTTGCTTTGTTGTATGCTTGGTGCTTTCTGCCCCAGACAGTCTGACAACACATTTGCACCCAAGCTGTACCTTTTTCAAATGTGAGAACAGCCTGACATAGCTTAAATTCCATGTGCTTTGTTTGCTAACGTGCCCTCTCCAGGAAAACACACATACATATACTACAGGTCACGTCCATTTAACAGGTCCATCCCACCTCGTCACATGGTGGGAACGGCAGGCAGGCAGGTCTGAGGACAACTCCATTCCAGAGTTTGTTTACATTTTCTTTAAATGTTGGACTTTAAACCCTTGCAAAACTGTTCCCAAGGCCTGAAATTTAAGTGTGGCACTGACAGGTAGAACAGGGCCAACATTATGGCTTCCTGCCATTATGTAGAACTGTTTCACTTTGGTTTCTGGATTCTATTCTGAAGGTTTTAAACAACTCACCTAAAGCTGTGTGAGAGGGGAGCGAGTCACCAGGAAGTGGTAGTTCCTCACTTCGTGCTACTTTGTTGACAGGATTCTGTGCCCGCCTTGCCTGTCTGTACATTAAGAAGTATACCATTCCTCATACAAAGGACATGTACACACTACATGTCACGTTCATTTAACATGTCCATCCCACAGCAGGACACAGAGCTGGTGCCATCAGAGATGTGCTTTGCTGTCCTATGAATAGAGTAGTCCACAGTCCCTCATAATCAACAGCACATTTTTGAAGAGGTCCCTAAGGGTAAGGGGTGTGGTGATATTTTATTTGTGCTTTGATAAATAAAGCTTGCCTGGAGATCAAAGGAAATAGCAAGTCGTTTTTAAGTAAACACAAAAGTCAGGCCGTGGTAGCACACGCCTTTAATCTGATCACTTAGACGGCAGGGTCTCTGTGAGTTCAAGGCCATACTAGGGAACAGAGCCAAGTGTGTTGACACACACCTTTAATCCCAGTACCCACCATAGAGACCTGGGGGTCTGTACAGACAGGCAGTGACAAGGAAGTGAGATAGCTGGGCTTAGAGCCAATGAGAGGGCAGAAAAGCAAGGCAATAAAGGCGTGGGTAGACAGGAAGTAACTCGTATTTGGAAGCTGCAGAGTTGGTGAGGTAAGGTTGGCTGGTGGCTATTCCTGTTTCCCTGATCTCTAAGTCTTTCACCCCTATATTTGGCTCCGTGTTTTTTATTTAATAAGACCATTAGAAATTCGTCTACAAAGGGGTGCATTTGATAGCTATGGAAATGGAAGTTCATCACCCCACAGAGGCATCGAACTCAAGTCTTTAGCCTTAATTAACATTGTCCTCTAATCAAAGGCTCTTTCTAAACCATGGCTGTAGCTTTCTTTTTCATCTCCACATAGTCTATACACAGGTGCATGTTTTACCCCAGCTGGCTAGAGACACATTTCTAACGCTGCATAGATTCGTTTTTCCTTTCTTTACATATCCTGGTTTGTGGTTTTTCTTACAAATTCATGCTGGGTTTTTTTTTGTTTTGTTTTTTTTTTTTTTTTTTTTTTTTTTTTTTTGGTTTTTCGAGACAGGGTTTCTCTGTGTAGCTTTGCACCTTTCCTGGAACTCACTTGGTAGTCCAGGCTGGCCTCGAACTAACAGAGATCCGCCTGGCTCTGCCTCCCGAGTGCTGGGATTAAAGGCGTGCGCCACCACCGCCCGGCTAAATTCATGCCGTTTTATCGGTGATGAAATGAGTCTTGTGCAGTCTGAGCTCCCCTCCCCTGTTGTGACCCTGTGGCCCGTGCCTTCCCAGGAGGTAGGAAGATGGCATCACTGCCACACTCTCATAGAACTCAATGCTGCCCCCAGGTGGTTGTTTTGCTTTTGTTTTTGCTTTTTTTTAAATTTATTTATTTATTTAAACTCAGGGTTTAGGGGGTTGTTTCCTTTGTTTGTTTCTTTTCCAGAATGTGGGAAGTCTACCCAGGCAGAAAGGCCTTCACTTTCCAATTAACTTGAAATACTTATCCCCCAATGCCGTATGTGTGCATCCTGCCAAGCGGCATTTTATTCTGTACTGTGAACAGAAAGGAAGTTTGCTCTTCGTTAAAAGACAAAGAGAATGGGTAAAGGATTTGAATAGACATTTCTGCAAAGAAGGCATTCCAACGGCTAGTTGATGTATGAAAACCGTGTACAATGTCAATAAGCACCAAGAAATGCTAGTCAGAACCACAATAAGATGTTACCTCATACGGTGGCTCTGATCTCCAAATAAGAAGGTAAAAGTGTCAGTGAAGAGGAAGAACAGAGCCCTTGTATGAGTGGAGGGAAATGGAGGACTGTGTGACCACTGCGGAACATTAGAAATGCTGTCACCTCATTATCTGACAGTCTAGATACAGGAATTAGAATAGCAAAGGAACCACAGAGCCTGAGCTCACTGCAACATTATTTATAGGAGCCAAGATATGGAAATGACTTACATGTATGTCCGTGAATGAGCAGATAAGGAAATCGTATCATATGTACGATGGAATCTTAATTAGCCTTTAGAAAGAAGGAGATTGTGCCATGTGTGAAAACATGCCTGAACCTGGATGACATTGTACTAAATGTTAAATGTTAGTCTTAGGAGAACAAACGCTGCACAATTCCACTTACATGAGGCTCTGAAATAGTCAAACTCACAGAAACAGAGAGTAGTTTTTGGCTGGAACTATGGGAGAAAGAAACAGGTTTTGATCAACAGTTTTAAAGCTTCAGGCCCCTAGTGAGCAAGTTCTAGAGATCAACTTGCTATCCATAGTTAACAATATTATATTGTGTTCCTGAAATTTTGCTTAAAATGTAGATCTCATAATGTGGTCTCAGCATAACAAGAAATCTTTAAAAATGTAAATAAAAAATTGCTATTCTACTTTAGGTGATCGATCCATTAAGTGACTGACTAAAGTATTAATTCTGTTAAATTGCCTTTTGGCTGTCAAAACCAGAATGTGTAGGTTCTGGGATTGGAACGGTTTATACCTGACTGATTTTTGAATGTTACTTCAAGAGTGATTGGTTCAGTAATTACTGTTCAGGGGTTTTTCCTCACCAGCACCATGTTTTAGTTCTGTTTGCGTTTCCCAGGAAGTCAACTTGGGTTTTAAGATCAGACTAGACATCATTTTGCTGCCTGCTAAATGGGTTGTTTCTGATTCACTGTTTGAGTTTCCAGGGTAGGCCTGTCCTTGGCTTCCTGCTCACACTCACAGTGGCCACCGTCAAAGTCTGCACGCCATGTTCGTCGCATCATTAATGATTCCTGCATGGATTTATGCCATGTCATTTATTTTGGTTGGTTTTGACATTATTCGGCAAATGTGGCGGGAACATCTACTCAAAGGGAAGCCCTTTAACAGCCGTCTTCCCCCCTGAGAAGAATGCCCATGAAAATCCTTACCCCATTGTTTGTCTTCTTTGAGACACCCATGTGAGCTTCAGATCTGTAAGAAAGTAGGAACACATGCTTCCTTATGACCGATCTTTCCTGAAGTTTCCTGGTCAGTTTGGGATCTATGTCCTGCAAGCCAAAATGTGTGGTGTCTTCAGCAACAGAGTTTTACCATGTAGTTAACCACGGCAGTGGCAAGAGCGTGCAATAGTTTGGAGATCTCTGGGGCCTCACCAGCAATTTCTTGAGAGATATTCCATGCTTTGTATTGCAATATCATTTACTAGCCCATGTCTCTTGGGAGCAATATTGTCTACCCATGTGTAGTAATCCTGTTTGACCTCTGTTTTAAGTAGTATTTTGAAATCAGCTTGCTCACTACTGGGTTTCCTTAGACTTTTTCATATATTCTTGTTTTGGTTAACCTAGCCACCACATTCGCTGCCCCCCATTCCCACATGCCCCTCCCTACTTAATCCTTTCACCCTCAGTATTGCGATGCAGTATGGCCTCAATATAAGCTTGGAGAGGGAAAAATCTGGCTTCTGGAAGACAACCTAAATCTCAGTGCATTTGGAATTGTGTCATTCAGAGGGAGGAAAATGGGGTGAGCTCTCATATGTTCAAGACCCTTAGGTTAGTTATAACATCATCCTTTAAATAAATCTGGTCTGCAGATGAAAAGGCAAACAGGAAGAGGTTGACTACATCAGGGTTTCCTTTTCCTTACAGGATAATCCTGAAGTCTGTGAAAACTATAAATTGGCTCCCAATTCAGATGATTCATTCACTCATATTTGACATTTACTCAAAATTCTATGGGGAATAAAGTTAAATCCAACCCGGTCTTTTCGGAAACTACTAGGTAATTTCAAGTTCTAAAATGTGGAGGGCAGCTTCTTTGAAACAAAGTGCTCCCCTTCTGGTGTCCTTTTCTTATTTCTGGATAAAAGGGGTTGCCACTCCGAGAGCATAAAGGACCATTTCCTGTCTCTTATCGATCCCCAAGCCCGGTACTCAGCACACTGGGCAGTGCAGCGTGTCTGGACCGATTATGAGAGGACAAGTGCTCAGGCTCAGCTTCCCATTGCTGGACTCAACAACTAGTATTCTGTCCAGTCTGGACTAAAGGATCTTTCTCTCCCTGTCCGTGGTCCTGTAGGGGAAAGTAATCACTTGTTTATCAGGGGTGGAATGGGAAAAACAGGGTGACTTTAGTTGAGTCAGGGTGAGGGGGGGCAATATAAAAGGAGAAGTAAGTCTGTCTATTCAACACATGTCCAAGGACATCAGTAGACATGCTAACACAGAAAGAGCAAATCTCAAAGGGCCCCACCCTTAGCCAAAGAACTACAAGAAGCTAATGGATTCTGAGAGCAGTAGTGTTCCCCAGGGATGAGCCTTAATTGATAATCCAATACCAAGTGGTTAACCTTGAAATCATATATATTTAAGATATACTCAACAAACCCAGTAGGTTGTATTTATATACTTATGGGTATATATATCCATATGTGTGTGTGTGTGTGTGTGTGTGTGTGTGTGTGTGTGTGTATTCATACACATACATATGAAACAATAACAATTAAAGAAAAAGAAGCAATGAGTTGAGAGGGGAGCATAAGAAAGATTGGAAAATGAGGAAGGGGTAAATGTAATTATATTTTAATTTTAAAATACAAAAAAACAAAGTAATAACTTGTCTCAACCAGTTCTTCAGGGGAGCTGGTGCCATTTATATCCAAAACTACAGTGACAAGGTTAACATATAAAGACATTAGGCTATCTGTGTCCTTTCTTTTCTGCCTTTTTCATGTTCTCAAGATTGTTCGCTGTCCAAGATAAAGGAATTGTTTACTTTGCCAGATCTTACTGAAATGTAATGTAAGCCTCTCAGGTCATAGAATGGATCTTTTCTTCCTTAATCTAGAAACCACCTTTTTATTATGGCTAAACATTTCTGTCATAAATCCCCTGTTCTTTTTCTTCATTTTATAACAGATGCTTCATGAAAATTCACATCCACCACCATGACAAAGCATGGTTAACTGTGGGTTAAATGGGGGTGCCCACATCCAGGGAACAGGTTAGGCAGGGAGCAGCAGGAGACAGTATCTCTCACAGTACAAGTTTTGCCAGGGTGACAAGTGAGACTAGTGAGTCTTTGGAAGATTTCACCCCACCCACACCCTATGTTCTTTTTACCTGTTTTTATTAACATACATTGCCCTGGCACTCTAGTGAAAGGGCAGAACTTGAACCTAATATGCATGCCACCAGCCACCCTGCTCAATTTGCATGTGGGCAGAAACAGGCTGAGCCCAGCTTACTCTTGGCCACACTACTGGGAAGTGGTTGTGGGAGGGCACACCTCAAACCACATTGGTATATGAAGTCAATGTTGTCTAGGCTTCTGTCTGTGGACTCCGCTGCATACTTCATTTAGTCACGAGAAGGGCAACAATTTGCATTGTTGTTGGGTTTCTCTCTACCATTTCTAAGACAACTCAGTCTTTAAATATCCTGAACCCATTACAGTCACCATTTGATTTCTTTTGACTTTGTTCTTGATGCTACTGTTACTCTTATTGATGGGAAATGATAGTCATCTTATGACGGTGCTATTGTTTTAAGTAAGAATTAAGTCACTTCAGTATAAATGTGTCTGCTGTTAACAGACTAGCCATTGAGGAGACATGGCTTTTAAGTCGCACTTTTAAAAATGAGCATTACCAGAAGACAGTCTTTCATTGCAGTCCCTGCTTTATTCTGATAAAGGAGTTGTGATCTCCTCATCATTTATGCACAGCCATCTTTGAACATGCTACGTATAGGGAGTAAAGAGATGGGAAAGTGAGTGTTGTCTTATAATCTCCCAGAAAGGAAACACGGGAATGACTAGAGACAGTGGAACAATTAAATAGAAAATCCAGATCCAAACATAGGTAAGATGTTGTGCTCTAACCCTGTTGGGAGGAAGTTGTCACTGAGAAACTCTTAATGTAGAGGACGAATGTTTAGTAGTAAGAACGGACTTTCCTTTTCAATATTTAAATTAGCACATATCAATTATATGTGTGAATGAGCTTTATTATGACATTTCATGCATACGTAATGTATTTTGATTTTATTCACACACGTCACCTTCCTCTCCTACTGTCTTCCACTCCTGCTGACCCATCTGCTTCCCAGCTTGCCCCTACTAGGACTTTCTGAACTAAGAGAACAGCATACAAACATAGAGGCATTGATGACGCAGCATCAAATCTTATCTTTATGGATGTGAAATCTTTCAAGATTGTTTTCAAAATATATCATATAATAATAATTATTTATGAACTCTGATAAGAATAGTTTCAGTCTGTGTTTTCTTTGCATTTCTCCTTTTATTTGTATTTATTATTTAATTGGATGTATTTATGATGTGTTGCTTAGGTAGTTAAATGGTTATCATTGTTTGATCTTCATGAAGAATTATGTATTTTATGAATACAAGTCAGTTGTCTTTGGCTTCATGTTTTTGGCTTAAATTCCACAGTATGCATTTAAGTGCGTATACCTTAAGTAATAGTAGCATCTATAACAATAGATCCGCTTAGATCTGGACCGGAAATGGTGATGAGAGATGAGCTGAATCTCTTATCAACTCTGCTTTGATGGTAGAGAGCCCTGAACACCGCACAAATAAAAGTGAGGCAAATGGAAAGAAAGGGGATGTGCACACACACACACACACACACACACACACACACACACACAGGCTACATGGGCTAAAGTGGCATTTATTTCTTTTGTATAATGCTCTGAAACCCAAAGTCACCCCTCTGTTCCTTCCAGAGTAAGGGATGTGAGTCCCTGCAGTGTTGAGCTCTGGTCCAGGACAAACTATTAACATTTCCCAGATGTGCAGCAAATTCCTTACTCTATCAAGGGAAGGAGTATTCTTCTAGTGAAAATGTTCCACCTGGCACCAGAGATGGGGAAAAGGGAAGATAAATGGCTACACTTTCTCTTTGTTCATAAATAGTGTCTTTATCATTTTTTGGTTAAACTGTGATTGGACTAGAAGGAAAGAAACAAGTTGTGTATTATTTGGTTAAACTGGGTCAGAAAACAATTATATTTTCATTCTGTGCTGGCCAGAGTGCAATGATAAAGCAACAGAGTGAGTCATACCAGACAGGACAGAAATAAGATCTATAGTGAAAGGGACCCAAAGGGAGAGACTGAGGACGCAATGGCAGGCACAAGAAGGCAGCATCTAGTGTTTATCAGGTATAGTGAGTGATGTAAGCATTCTAGCTTCCTTTCTCCCCTTACACCACCCTTACAGAGATTAAACAAGTATGCTCATTAGGCAAGTACTCTGTCACTAAGCTAAATCTGCAACCCTGTAATTTTGCATGTGAAAGGAACACAAAATGTAGCCAGAAGAGAAGAATGGGATAGGTCGTATCTTCCAGATAACAAGGTGAGAAAATTTGCTGTTCACAAACCTTTAATCCCAGCACTCAGGAGGCAGAGATAGGCGGATCTCTGAGTTCCAAGCCAGCCTGGTCTACAGAATGAGTTCCAGGAAAGCAAGGGCTACACAGAGAAACCCTGTCTCAAAACAAAAGAAAACAAAAATTTGCTGTTCATTTGCTTCTCTTCACTGCAGGTTTGTCCTTTGCTAGTTATTGCCACAACATTCATCAACATTCATGCTGCTATTGCATTAGTATAGTTTCCAGGTAGGTTGATGTGGCAGGCTGCAGGGTACATAGCTGGGTGGTATTGATGATTACTTTTCTCAGGTACCATGTAGAGTACCTTTCAGAACCGTGAATGCTAGACAGAGTTGAAGCTTCTAGTCAAATATCAGCTCAATTTCCTCATGTTCAAAGACATAATATTCAGCAATAGGTTACTGTTAGGTTGTGGAGGGTAACCAATGGCCTTTGCAATAGCCTATGCTGTTTGAAGGGGACTACTGAAAGGACCCCTTTGGCCAACAATTTGTCAAGATAGAACTGGTACTGAGGGTTTTACTAGATGGAATAAGATGTCTAGTTGGGGCACTGAGCCCCCCCCCCCCGTTATATGGTAACTCCATTTAAATTTCTTTCATATATGTATGTATACTGTAAGCTTCTGCTGTGGTAGGTATCAGACAAAAATCCCAGCACAGAAAAGTGAAAGTGGACACAATGTCCCACCCCTAACCAGGAATTTATTTGCAATTGATACTTGCTAGAAAAGGCAAAGTCAGTTTCCTCCAATGGAGAGACCCTGGAAATACCAACCACACAGTCAAGGCAGGCCCCATGCCCAGGAGTAGTTGGCCAACACAAAATGACTACTACTCTAGTTGGCACCTTGAACCTGGGAGAGCAGGGTGTAAAAATGAAGCAGACTAAAGCCTCAGACAATTTGTACTCTGAGGGTTAGGAAGAGTCACCTGAGTAAAGTATACACTCACAAGAACAGGCTGCATGTGACAAAAATACGTTTTTCCATAGAGACACATAAACAAATAACAATAGCCCGTTGTAATGAATAATCTAACGTGAGCTCACTCCTATCTGCTAAACCTGGGAGGGTCGTGGATGCACATTCCAAGAGCAATTCCGTGTTTTTGAAGAAACTGAGATCACAAGACTCGACTTGTTTCCTTGGACTTTTTTTCACAAGCTCTTGGAATTCCCCTAGCATGACTCCATTCTTGGACTATGTTCCGACAAGACTCCATGTTTTTTGTGTGTGATTTTTTGCTATTTCTGTTTGGTAGTTTTTGTCTTATTGGGTTTTGTTTCTTTGTTTTGATTTTTTGTTGCTTTATTTTTTGAGAGAGAGAGAGAACATGAAATTGAGTTGGTAGGGAGATTGGGAGGACCTTGGAGGGGGTTGGAGGAAGTAAACAAATATGATCAAAATATATTGTATAAAAATTGTAAAATAACAATTAAAAAAAAAACAAAATAAAAATGACAGCCACAAAAGAATGCTTGTTCACATAGTAACCCACCAGGCTGATGGATGCTTAAGCTCATGAGAACATGACAAACAAAGCTGCATTCAAAATCCACATCCTAATCTCCCAGCCCCTGCGAGCAACGTTGAGTGATTGATCTTGAAAAGTCTGACCAGCTGAGCTTTTAGATGCCCACATTTCAGTGAAGCTATATGAGAAACCCAAGAGAACCTTCTGTCTGAGACCATGCCATGTGTTGAACCACAAGAGGCGGTCATAATACTTAGTATTCTTATGTAACCCATGCTGCTGAGCCTGTAACATCAAGATAAGGACGTTGTTACAGACTTCATCTTTCCTCTTCCTTCCTGACATTAGAGGTGCCAGAACACACATGCTATCTCTGCTGGTCACATCTTTGCTCCTAGAAAGTTAATTTCTACCATTCAGAGACTGATTTCCCTCTCTGTGGTTTGTGTTTACTTTTGATTCTTGCTTATTTCATTCTCCTTTTAAGAAATCACTGGCAAGAAAGTGTCTGGTGCAATAGACTTTTATATCATACACCTTTATAAAACTCAAAAATTGAGGCCCCAAACTTGCTAGCTTCTTAAAGCAACAAGTACTAAGGAAGAGCAGTAAAGTGGAATAAAATGAATTTATCCTTAAATGCTATCCTCTCAATATCAGGAATAGAAGAAACCAATTCATAAACATGTGAATACATTTGTGCAAGTACTGGATGTCAGTATAGGGAGGTTTTTTCAGTGTTCACGAAAGCATCTTGTACTTTTCGTTAGACTTCTAGTAAGTGCATACTCATGCATTGATACTTAATGAGAATTCAGTTCATTTACAAAATTTTGTGTAACATGTTATTATACACACACACACACACACACACACACACACACACACAAAGAAAGAGAGAGAGAGAGATTGATAAGAAAGATGCTTTCTAAGCAACATGTCAATGAGCTCAACATTTCTCTTGTTTCTTAAAAAAGAATTAGTGTAGCAGGAATCTTAGATGGTCTTATTAATAAAATCAAACTCAGAGCCAGGTATTGGGGTGAATGCTGGAAGATCAGAAGAAGCAGAACAAGCCACAGCTACCTCAACTCGCCAGTTCCTCAGCTGATCCTGTTTCCTCAGACTGGAAGCCTCTGAGTCCTTACCCAAATGGATCTCAGCTGAACTGTGCTGCTCAAAGCCTAAAAGCTTAACCAGCCAAATGCTTCTAGTTTCTGGTCCTCATACCTTATATACCTTTCTGCTTTCTGCCATCACTCCCTGGGATTAAAGGCTCGCTTTCTGGGATTAAAGGTGTGAGTCACCATGCTTGGCTGTTTCCAATGTGGCCTTGAACTCACAGAGATCCAGAGGGATTTCTGCCTCTGGAATGCTAGGATTAAAGGTGTGAGTGCCACCATTTTCTAGCCTCTGTATCTAATGGCTGTCCTATTCTCTGACCCCAGATAAGTTTATTAGGGTGTACAATATTTGGGAGAACACAATACCACCACAAATTAGGTTGACTAGTCTGTGGCATGATGTATGAGTAGCATGTTTAGATGACTGACAGAAAAACAGGAAAGATCACCTGGGGTAGGCACTATGACTAGAGACTAAGGCACAATCACAAACGTAAATGACCTCTTTCAAGGAAATATAGGAAAAAGTTGGGAACTTCTGCTTCCCAGGAAGTCCCCTGTGAGGATAAATCCTATAAATTTGAAGCAACGTTTCCTGCTGTAAAACCCGAAGTTAGCCTATAAGTCCCACCCTCCTGGAATGCTAAGAGTTATATAGTTCTTGAAAAATAACAGCCAAGCCACATAGGAAAATAGGGTGGCCATATGGGTTTGTCCTTAAATAGCTCTGTAACATACACCTCAAGGTCACTCAGCTGGAAATTCTAGGGAGTGGTCCTGCCAAACTCTATCTTGATCAGCACTTAATATTTGAAGAAAGCTTACTTCAAATTTGGTTCAAAAATGTAGAATTGGTTTTTCTCTGGCAAATCTCAGGACTAATATTTGGAGGCTTCAGAGAGATAATTCCACCCCAAATTCTGAAGCTAAGCTCTTTACTCCTTGCAGTGAATGGTCATGCTCAAAAAATTTAAAAAAAAATAATTTTTTTTTAAAATGGAGGCCCCTTTTTGGTAAGTTATTGAAGGTTTTTAGTTAGCTTCCTGTCATAATTTTCTGCCTGGTTTCTGGATTCTGGTTATAGGGTATCCCCTTATCTGGGACCATAGGAGACCTGACAAGGCCCATCAATCCTTCATCCAGGGAAAAGGGAAATGTCCTACCGCCCACTGATTATTTATTATTGACTAACTGGGAGTTCAGCCAGAGCTGCCAGTTGTTTTATGATCTGCCTTGGAGTTCTGAGGACGCCCTGGTGATTCCAGGGCCTGGGTCAGGAAACTCAGAGAGGCCCAGCACCTTGGCACCATCATCAGGGTTCCAGTGCCTACGCTGCACAACAAAGCCAAGGATACCCCAGGACACTGAGGGCTGAACCTAGAGTTTGGCGAGGCCCAGTGTAGGGACATCAGGCAGTCCAGGGGTTGTACAAGGAGACAACCAAACAGCCTCATATCTGTTCAACTCTTTTGGTCAAATTGGTGAAACGTCTGTGCAACACCAGTTGTTAAATGTCATTGTCTTGTGTTTGCTGTTGTTGTTCGGTTCTACGTTTTTCATCATTGCTTTGAGTCTTATCTTGTGGATGTACATGCCATTATATGTTGGGAAGATTGATTGGCAAGGTCACTTCAGAAACTGTGGAGCTTTGAGGGCTTGGGTTTGATGGCAGTATGTGTCGGGCACAGAATACGATGTTTGGGGCCAGCGGGCTTTGAAAAACTCAGTCTCCAAAGGGAAGCCAGTGGCCAATCCCACTATAGCACCGCTGTGCCTGCGAGAATTGGATTCTGCAGCGGCCCCTCCCACTTCGAAGTTACAGCGCTGGGGGAAGCATGGAAATGTTTGTCTGTTTTGAGTATATGAATGTGGCCACTGAATGTCTGTTTCTGACTGATCTCGAATGTGTGAGTTCACTGTGTTCTGTGTTTCTCGGCTGCAGCTCAGCTGTTACTATTGCAGCCAGCCTCCTAGGTTCAAAATTTACTTCTGGGATTTCTGGCCATTGGATCTAATATAACAGGGATTCAAGTGTCATTTGGGTATGGATAAAATTAAAGTTGTTTTATGCTGATAACTATATTAAATGGCTGGCTCTGTAACTGGGTTATGGAGCGCCCCTTTTCAGATCCAGGCATGCTTTTAAAGTCTCTATGTCTAGGGTCAGAAACTGACTGGAAGAAGGGAAAGATCAGGACAGCTAAAAAAGGATTATTGTCTTACAAGTTCATTGGGTGTGGTTAAAATCTGTAACAAAAAGTTAGCTTAAAACTTGTAACATGGAGTTGGCAATTAAAAGTCTGTGCACAGATAAAGAAACCATGTGGAATGATTCCATTCTGAAATATAAGCAACACGTGGCTTGCCACCATCGTGGGCAGCCACATGGCTGGTCACCATCTTGCCTAGAGTTGGAGAAGATGGATGTCATGGCTTGACTGCCATCTTATCTAAGGGCAACTATGTGATATAGGCCAACCAAGGAGATAACAGGTCTCCAAAGATACTTTTTTTTTGGGGGGGGGGGGGGTTAAAAGATACTTTTAAACCAGGATAGAATTTTTGTATGATAATTCCTGTCCTGTCTTAAAAACAAGGTTTATAAAAAGATATGATTAAAAACAATGCTTGTTTAATGAGGTATTAAAGCTGCACCCACCTACAAGCATTCACATACAAGAAAGTACCTTGCTGGTAGCCTAACTTTGTAAACTTAGAATCACCCAAATGGTATTGGTTTTAGAGACATTGAATTGTTGCACTGTTGGAGCTCCGTTTTGCCTTGTACAGATTATCGTTGTACCCTCTATCTTCACTCTTGAAATTAAAAAAGTACTTTATTTTGATATTGCAAGAGTGTACAGCTGAGAGATTTTAAACTTCTTTAAAAGGAGATATTAGAGTTTTACAGAAAGTTTAAATTAAAAACCTGAATATTTTAAAGGAACTACTTTTAAGAATATTTAAAAGGCTATGGGACATTTTATATTTATAAAATATTTTATTACAATGTCTTTATTAATATATGATCTTGACAAATAGATAAACAAAAGGCTAAAAACTAGGGCTCTGGTGATTTTTTATTTGTGCTCTAACAAATAAAGCTTGCCTGAAAATCAGAAGGAGGAGCTAGCCACTAGTTAACCACAGAGGTCGGGAGGTCTGTACAGACAGACAGGAAGTGATAGAGCTGAGTGTAGAGAGGAAGTGATAAGACAGGGTGGAAAGAGGAGCTCACTCTCTTTCGGTGGAGGATTTCATAGGGGTAAGAACTAGTGGTTTGCTGCTCTGCCTCTCTTATCTTTCATCTTTTACCCCAACATCTGGCTTTGGGTCTTTTACTAATAAAGCCATTTAGCAATTCACGTTACAGCTATGAGCATCGAACATTAAACACCAGAGACTGAGGTGTTTCTATCTTATGATGCAACAAAGCAGTGACCTAAACAGTCTACCAAAAGGTCTCTCCTTACCTAAGGTTTATTCAAGATAACAGAAACAAATTTATGAATGTATGTCTAACCTCCTTCTTTTTTCTAATATTTTTAAGCTGTACCTATTTTGGAAAACTGAGTCATATAAAAAACAGTTATGTTCTGTAATGGTGTACTATTAAAAAGATAAAAAGGTTCCCAGTTTCTTTATGGATTATGTTTATGAGTTAAAAGTCTTATCTTGATACTGGAAGACTTTCAATTCAAAAATTATTTTTATTATAAGCTGTTAAAAATGATTAAGCTTTAATATGTTCAGAACTATGCTTGTAGTCATTACTAATTTCAGGAAAAAAAAGCTTTATTTAGCCTCCTTATATGCTTCAAGATATAGCCTAAATCAAATAACTAAAAATAAGTAAGGGTTGTTTAGCTCAGATATCCTTAACGGATAATGGTTCTCAAACATGTCAAAGATCTGCTGAATATGGCATTTAAGATGTTTAAACTTACTATGACCAATGGAAACTCCCAGATCTTAGAAAAGACCCCAAGGTCTCCAAGAAGATGATGGACACAGTGATAATGACATCACCTAGATTGTGGTAATGCTAACCACTGGGAAAGGCTGCCCCAATGCTTCACAAAGACCTGATCCAAACTGTGGATAAGCAGGACACTGGAGAGTTGATTGTCCCCCACTTTACCTAGGCAAAGTAATATCAGACCCCCAAGTTCCTCCTCCAGAGGAAAAGCTTCTCATCTTCCGGGACTAGCAGCTTAAGACTGATGCTATCCTGGTACTTCTGCCCCCAATGCCATGGAGACCACAAGATCATGGGATAACTGTCTAATGGTAATAGGTTATGGACTGGTCTATCATTGTAATTGATACCTAGGCCTTTTGGATTATACTTCCTGCTACAATTTATCCTTCTCAGATCTTTGATGATGTTTATAGCTAGGCTAAATGTAACTTTGTCAGGCAGGCAGCAGCAGATAATCAGTTCCTTCCCTCAAAGGCTGCAGCTACCTTGTTAGTTCACTAGTCAGTTCATTAGTTAGTTAGAGCTACTAGGTCTCTTGTTAAGAAAAGGCAGACAGGTTTGCCCTGCTAACAGGCTTCATATTAAAGGATGAACAGGTTTCAATTGTAACTTTCCATTAAAGAATCATGCTTTGCAATGACTGTTTTCAGCAATAACTACTCATGTCGTGTGTCTGATAAATGATTAGGTTAAAAAAAAAAAGAATCGAAGTCCATGCAAGGTCTGAGGATATAAAAGCTTAAATAAGTTCTGAAGGTATCAAGACATGATTTAAAATATATACATTCAAGTTGTAAAGGTATATAAAAATAATTTAAGGTAAATAAATAATGAAAGATATTTTAGATTTCTCTTTCCCCTTCTATGCTATTGTTATACTGAGATTTCAAAGGTCCAGAGTTTTAACATTGACCAATAGTTCTGATAAACTGCTAGAGCACTAACTACTCACCATTCAGTCACAAGCTCAAGAATTTAAATTTCCTTTGGTTGTCTTCCAAATATAGACTTAAAAGTGCTTTTCATTGAGTTAAAAACATAATTGACTCTCCGGACAGATAAAAAAGTATTCATGCTTTTTAGCACAAAATTATAGTTTTCACTAGGATTCAATTGCATGAGTCTACTCTGTAGTGGGTAGCCATTTCAGCTTTGATCTGGAAGTTCCAACCCCCATTGAGGCTTCGGCAACTATCATGCCTACAAGGTGGGGCCAAGGGAGGTGCCGAGAGACCCGAGATCTGGATGGGCCAGCGAGCTCTCTGTTCCTGGACCCTAGACGGTGGAGGTTGACCGAGCAGAGCTCTAGAGAACACTGCTGGACTGCGATACACCTTCCCCAGACCCCGCGATCTACCTATCCCTTCATTTGTAAGTTACCCAGTAAATAAATCTTCCTTTTAACTATGTGGAGTGGCCTTAACAATTTCACCAATACTACTCCCCCTATTTTATAATGGCAATGCTAATATATCTAGAATTTTTATCTCTTTTTGTAAACTTAAAATTTATGTAAGCTTCAGGGAGTCAAAAAAAAAAAAAGCCATAAGACCTGGGTCTACCTGTCATAGGCCAAATGGACTCCAGATAAGTATAGCTTATCTGGATAAGTTTCCTCACCTGCCTATTTCTGAGGATGGGGACTCTCTGTCTCTCTTCTCTGGTCTTGGAATTCTTCCCATCTCCTAATTACCAGGACTATGGGCTTAAAAGTTCCTAATATAAGTAAGGTTTTCTTTTAAGTTCCTAAATTTTAACTTCTGTCCCTAGACTATATTTGTCTCAGCATATTTCCACTTGGCTGACAGATGTCATCCAGGGATCACCTGAAGACTACAAATTGCTGAGCTCTGAATACCCTGGAAGCTGATGTAATCCTGTAATGTCTTTATTTGTACCACCAGTTTCCAAATAATGACACAGAGGCTTATTAATTATGAAAGCTTGGCCTTAGCTTAGGCTTGTTTCCTACTAGCTCTTAATAACTTAAATTAACCCATTTATATTAATCTACATTCCACCATGTGGCTTGTTATCTCTCTTCCATACTTATTTTCTGCTTCGTCTGTGTCTCAATGGCAAATTTCATACACTTGGATTCATCCTCTCTCTGCCTGGAGGTCCTGCCTAACCTCTTTTGCCTAGCTATTTGACATTCAATGCTTTACTAAACCAATCAAAAAGTGCTTTGGCAGAGACACATCTTCACAGTGTACAAAAAGATTATCCCACAACATTTCCCCCTTTTTTTCTAAACAAAAAGGAAAGATTTTGACTCTGACACAGTAAAACTATATACAATAAGAACAATTATCAGGTGAGAATTATATTCACAATGCCCAGTCCACTTGTATTTGGCAACTTTGGAGAAAGTACTCTATTATCTATCCTATCTTGATGAGTCCAAAGTTTTATACCTATACCATTTTCCATCATAACTTGTATTACCAGCCTAAAAATATCCTTTTAGACCTTAAAACATTTTCTTAGATAAACAAATTAAGCTTTTATGTATCTCAACCTCATAAAATTTACATCTCTTTTGTAAGTTTCCTTTTTGAATTTGGTTACAAAGAAAATATTATGAATATCTAGGCTTCAACCCCATCAGAGACCCAAGAAGGATAAAATATTACCTGAGTAAACAGGAAGTGCAGAGAAAGCAACTTCTAAAACTATAAAAATGACAAGGACACCTGGCTGCCTGGACAGTCACCCAAGGTACCTCTGTAACATTGGAACATCTATCTAGGCTTTCAGGCCTAGACTATCTGACAGACTTATCTGTGAAGCAGGAATTTTAAAGGATTGTCCTACCTTGTCTTGTAAAAGTTTGGCAGTCACTTTCTTTTGTGCCCTACTTGCCCAATTTGGACAGCATGCTGTCAGCAGTCTAGGCAAAGGTAGTTGCTTGCCCAGTGGTTAACTTTACCACAAAGAAAACAAACTCCATGTGGAAGTTCTTTGATGTCCATTATCCTCTCTGAAGTAGATTGATGCTTTCAGGAGCAGAAATTTCTCACTATCATGAAAAGCCTTATATTATTAAAACATCTTAAATGCCATATTCTCTAGGTCTCTGAAGTGTTTGAAGACCACTTGCCTATCTAAAATATATCTCTTTTTAACCTTGAAAACATACCTAACATGACTACAAGTTTGATTGCTATAGATGACTAACTACTAACTTGAATTTCATAATTATCCTAAATAGTTTCTAATAATAGCTTTCAAGGACTAGAACTTTACACTACAATTTAAATGAGCTGCATAGGTATAATACCTTACAGTATGTTGTAACAAAATAACCTTAAATTTGTATCAATATACAAAAATCCATACCAATGTAAAATATTTGAGATTAATATTTATTTTTTAGTTTAAAAGTAGATTCAATAAACTACTCTTTTATCCTATCAGTCCTATATCTCCTCTTTTCAGAATGAGATCCCTAAATCTAATCTTCCTTGCTTAGTTTTTCTCCCTTGTCGTAACCAATAACAATTTGCAACCAACATCCTAAGTGGCGACAAGCATCCATAACCCACCAAACAACCAAAAACAACCAACCCTACCTCTTGGGAATGTGGGAGTCATGTTCTTAAAATAACTTTCTACTGTCTGGTGGCAAACACATCTTTAGGGGACCCTGAGAAAATTGAGATAATGGTCAAGTCTTGAGAGACCTAGCTGTATCATTTGTTGTCCAGTCTCTGTGTAATGGGAACATGCAGGGTTTACCTGAAGTCCTGACTAGAGTAGTCTGTGAGGCTGGCATCTTAGCTAACAGCTCTGAAGATGTTGCAGATTTTTGGGGAAACTGCAACAGAAGCATTCTAAGAGGCTGGATCACCTGGTCTACTTGTCTTCATTGGTATTTGGTTCTTCTGTTCTGAAAACACACAAACTTTTAAAGGTAACATACATAGCTACATTAACAAAAGTATAGAATGTGCAGTGTTCACAAGTCAGCTAAAGATGATTTTCTGTTCTATGGTTGAGCAGGTAAAAGACATCTATCAACTTTATAAATCTGTTTGGACTGCATAACTAAATGGTAATATAAATCACCATCCATGCCATATGAAAGGATGCATGTAATAATAAGTCATGAGGACTCTGTAGCCAACAAGATTTATCATGTCTCATCCAGTCTCAGAGCTGCTCCCATGCAGAGGGATCAGCATACACATTCACATGTCCTACAGTCTTTCCTGGTTTCTTCCTTCATGTCTGCAGCCAAAATTTTTTAGGAGGTATCCCCCAGTCAACTCTGATCTCTATTAAATTTGAAGGAATCCATACCTTTCATTTCCTGTGGAAACAAAAGCGAAATTTCTCCCTCAATGCAATATATTTTCTGACTTCCATTCTGAAGTTAAGACATCCTTAAAATATATAGGTTAGTTTAATTCAGCAGTCCCTTCTATACTCCAATGTCTCACAGCAACTGCTGTTCTTTGTTCATTAACATTCAAAAAATTCAAATTGAACAAAACACCACATAAGGTCCAAACTCCCTGTGTTACAATATTTCTCATCCTTGTGTGACTTATTCTTTATATATCATTTTATTCTTTTTAAAGACTTTATTATTTTTAAATTATTTTTCTAATAATTGTCTATATCCATTATATCTTCTTTCTTCTGCACCTAAGCACATTTTTAAGAATACTGTACCTTTTCAGAGGTCTGAACCTGGCTTTCTGTGGGCTTGCAGCATTCACTGACCATGTAAGCCAAGCCTTAAAGGGCCATCCACCACATGGTACCACTTAGCACATGATGCTGGTGACTGGCTCTGATTCCCTCAGGTCAGTCTAGCAGGCTACCCCAGGTTCTTGGGTACAGCTCATGCCTACTGGCACTGGGCCAGGAGCTGTGTTTTCCCACTCCAGCTCTGGGAAGTTGGTGGGCCCAGCAGAGGAGGGCTTTTTTTTTTTTTTTTTTTTTTTTTTGGCCTCGATCAGAAGGACTTGGGCCCCCCACGAGTGGCGCGAGGAGGGCTTCTTAAAGGAGCCATGCCTCTGTATGCTACAAGCACTAGGCCTGCCCAAGAGATTGTGGTTACTAGGAAGCTGTGTCTGGCTCTGTGTTCAGAATTCTTTTTTTTTTTTTCAGCTTTCTTGGGCCCTATGTAGATATATGTGCCTGGACACTGGGTGCCACATGTAACATGTCTTTTTTTGTACTGCCAGATCCCAAATAATGACATAGAGACTCATTATTAATTATGAAAGCTTGGCCTTAGCTTAGGCTTGCTTCCAACTAGCTCTTATAACTTAAATTAATCCACTTATATTAATCTATGTTCTGCCATGTGGCTCATTACCTCTCCTCCATACTGCATGTCCTGTTTCCTCCATGTTTCACTGGCAAATTCTGCATGTTTAGATACATCCCCTGAGTTCCTCTCTCTACCCAGAAGTCCTGCCTAGTTATTGTCCATTCAGCTCTTTATTAAACCAATCAGAAGGATCTTTAGCAGAGACACATCTTTACAGTGTTCCAAAGGTTTATCCCACAACAACAACTGCTCCTTGCCTCTTCAGCTGGATCAGTTAGAGGCTTCTGATAAATTGTCCTGTTATTCAGCCTTTGAGTAGGCTGTATGGGTTTGTCTTTAACTAGCTCTGCAACATGTGTCTTAGGGTCCACTCAGCTAAGAATTCTAGAGAACAGTCATGACCAAAGTCCATCTTGGCCAGTATTTAATATTTGAATAAAGCTTGCTTCAAATTTGGCTCAAAATGGTAGAATTGGTTTTTCTCTGGTGAATCTCAGGATTAACATTAGCATGATTGAAACATCAAAATGCTATGGTCTGCTTTATATTTTAAAATGCTCACTCAAGTTGATGTGTATGTGTGTTGAATCATATCTTAGGATTTCTGTTGCTGTGATTAAAAAAAACACTATGAACAAAAACAACCACAGGGTAAGGGGTTTATTTCATCTTATAACTTGTAGTCTATCATCTAGGGAAGTAAGGGCAGGAATTTAAGGCAAGAGGCAGGAACTGATGCAAAGGCCATGAAAGATTGCCCGCTCTTCATGGTGTGCTCAGCCTGATTTCTTAACACCATCCAGCTGGGCCCCACCACATAAATCATAAATCCAGAAAATATTACACACACTTGCCCAAAGGCCAATCTGCTGGGGGCATTTACTTAATTGTGAGTTCCCTTTCCAGAATGACTCTAGATTGTATCAAGTTAGCAAATCAATAGCCAGCGCAGGCTATGATTCCAGTGACCAACAGTATACAAGTGAACAGAACCTTTATAAAACATTTTGATGAGAAATCAGTAAATGCAAACAACGTATTGAGAAAAGTGTTCTACATGGCCCTACTGCAGCCAGAGTCTGTGTTGGTTTCTGAGGCTTCTGTTACTATTGAAGGCCATGCAGATGCCCGAGGTCTGGGTCACCATCTGGGACCCTGTTAGTGTCTGAGGGCTACGCTGCTACTGGGGGCCAGGGTGATCTGAGTGGCCTGTGCTGTGGCCTGGAGCCATAATGTCCTTCGGGCCTGAGCTGCTACTGAGGGCCATGTCTGGGTCCATGGTCCTGCTGCATCTGGGGTGTGTGTTAATGTCAGAGGGCCATGATGAGCCAGCCCACCCTTCGCTGGTCCTGAGAAAACTGCCCTTGCCCCTTACCAGACACTGCTGCAAGAGTGCTGGCCCTGACCCCCACACTGGGGAGAGACGGCCCCACCATTCACCAAGGGCAAGGGAGAACTGGCCCTAATGGCATGGGCATAGGAGGGCTGGCTCTGCCCCTCACCTGAGACGAGCAGTACCAGTGCCCTGGACTGACCAGCTCAGCTACTGTTCAGGCTCACAGCCGGGCCCTGGGTTGGCCCAACCTAACATCTACCCCATCTAGGACCTGCTGGAGCTGTGAGGGGATCGGTCCTGTGGCACAATACCGACAGGATCTCCATGACTCGGGGCAGCCACGGGATATCCAAGAGGAGTTTCAATGAGGATCCAGTAATGATGGAACACCAAAGGCCAGAGGCCTTGAACCCGACCAATGACTCATTTGCAAGGTACTTTTACAGGTAAAGCTGATTGGACAAAGGGGTATATACTATGTGACACACCGTGGATGAACAAAGAGGTGTTGGAGAGTGAAGAAGATGAAGGAGTGGAGAGATTTTTGTTTGTTTGCTTGCTTGCTTTGGGTTGGCTTAAATTTTTTTTTTTTTAATTTTCTTTTGGGAGAGAGACACTGTAGGAGTAAGGGGCAGATATGGGGGAAATGGGAGGTGACCAGAATTGGGGTGCATGATGTGAAATTCTCAATGAATCAATAAAGAAATTAGATTTTTTTAGAAAAGTTTTAAATTTTTTTAGATTTCTTTTTTCTATTGAACGTGTATGAGTATTTTGTCTGCGTGCATGTATGTTCACCATGTGTGTGCCTGGTGCCTATGGACAGCCTTGCTCTCTAGGCCCTAACCTCCAGGGACACATCCTGTGCCTCGCCACCACCCATAGAAGCCCCAGAGACCCTGCAGCAGCCTCCCCATGCGCTTTCATTCTACCATAGATCTGTCTAAATCTATCTGCTTGAGAAGGTACTTATATCAACATTTAAAAATTCCCCCAAAACCTCCTGAAACTGAGAAGCTTTTATAAGGCAAAGGACACGGTAAATAAGACAAAACGACAGACTACAGAATTGGGAAAAGATCTTCACCAACCTCACAGAGTTACTGTCTAGAAGGATATTAGATGCAAAGTAAAGAATAACCAGGCTACAATCCACAACCCCAGAGGAGCTAGGTAAAAAGGCGGATCCTAAGAGGGACACGCATGGAGGGCCCCAGGAAAGGAAAATAGTGAAGATATTCTGGGTAAAATGGGAGGGGGATAGAAGGGAAGGGATGGAGGATGGGAACAGGAGGGACCGAGATGGTCAAGTGGATAGATGGAGAGGAAGAGCAATGAAAGAGATACTTTGGTAGAGGAAACCATTAGGAGGTTAGGTGTGGGAGCCCGTTCTCGGGTTCCTCATGGCTTTACCCAGCAGGTCCGCATAGAGGATGATTAGGACCACGGGCCTGGGTGCAGGTGTCTGAGATGGTCTGCACTTGGCTGTGCTGGGGGAGGAGGTCTTTTGCTCCACCCCTTGGCGTCTCTATAAAAACCCTGGGGCAGAGATAGTCGGGGCCCATTGGAAAAGGTTCCAGGCCCTCTCGAGGCTATCCTTTATTTTCTATCTGTTTATCTCCGCAAGATTCTCTGCAATAAATCATTCTATCTAATATTTCCTGCTGCTCACACTCAAGAAAACTCTGAGGAACTGTGGGGGTGGTTGGGTAAACGCTCCACAGTTAGGGAGAAACCTGATGCTAGGAAAATCCCTAGAAATCCACACAGATGACACCTAAGACATGATTGCTAAGACTCCTAGCAATAATGAAGAGGGTACCTGAACTTACCTTCTCCTATAATCAGATTAGTGACTACCCTAATTGTCATCATAGAACCTACATCCAATAACTGATGGAAACAGATGCAGTTATCTACAACCAAGCACTTGGCTGGGCTCCTAGACTTCAGTTGAAGAGAGAGAGGAGGGACCATAGGAGCAAGTGAGGTCAAGATCATGATGGGGAAAACCACAGAGACAGCTGACCCAAGCTGGTGGGAGCTCATGGACTCTGGCCTGTCAGCTGGGGAACATGCATGGGACTGAACTAGGTAGGCCCTCTGAATGTGGGTGACAGTTATGTACCTAGATCTGTTTGGGGAGCCCTTGGCAATGGAGCCAGGACTTATCCTGTGAGCATGAAATGGCTTTTTGAAACACATTCCCTAGAGTGGGATACCTTGGTCAGCCTTGACACAGTGGGAGGGGCTTGGTCCTGCCTCAACTTGGTATGCCAGACTCCGTTGACTCCCCAAGGGAGTCCTTACCCTCTCTGAGGAGTGGATGGGGGAGATGGGATTGGAGGAGGTTGGGGGGTGGGAGAAGGGGAGGAAGGGGGAACTGGGATTGGTATGTAAAATGAAAAAAATTTAAATAAATAAATTTTAAAAAAAACCCACGAAACTTCAAATTTGGCAGTTGTTCAACTTATAACACACTTGTTACCAAGTCATTGAGTCACTTATTTGCTTAACATTAGTAGCAGCATTTAAAATTATTTCCTAGTTTGGAGTTCTGTACATTTTTATACCCAGGGAGATGCATTTTATCAAGACTTCACGATAGATGAGGGCTGTGGGGGTCCTGTGGCTATCTGGAAGAAAGGCAATGGGAACAGGGTCACCTTGATGAAAGCCAACTCAGGCATGTAAGTTGGAAAGGGTACATACACATACATACTGAGAAGTTAGAAATTGTTTCAAATTTCCCTTCCACCCATACCTTGCACATGGTTTGGGATTCACTGCTGCAGTTGGTAAGCTCCATAAAAGCATAGTATTTTGTTTCACTATATTTCATGCCAACAACACATTCAATATTTTTTGGTAAATCATAAGGAAGTAGGAGAACAAGAGAGGGTTGGTCCAATTTCCTGTTCTTCCCATATCTTTCTTCACCACTCATCTTACATGCTGTATTGAGGTGCAATCACTGAAACACTGAAAATATTTTCTGGCAACAGGTACCCAAGCTAGAAATAATAACATTAAACGTAAACATGCACAAGAACAGATCTGTATTACTCAGGAAGAATTATTGGGTAATATTCATTAGGGAGACAGTGAGTCAGGTTTCTTGAGTGAGCCCATGGTTTCAATATGGTCATCATTGAAAACTTGGGTTCTCAGCCTCCTCATCCTCAAGCTGGTCGGCAACAGTGGGTGGTGGTCCAGTCCATGGCTGAGCATTGGCAGTGGCAAGTATTTCCATTCTGGATCTCCCAAGATTCACAGCCAGAGCTGCAAGCACAGCCAGTAACAGCCATCCCTGCATGGTCATGTGAGACACAGACATCAGAGTCCTTCTATTGTAAAGAGACGGTGAGTCCCCAACTGTTCTCCTTAAGAAGCTCATGGGTAAATCTAGGCTTAGGTGAAGCTAATTCAATTTTGGGAATTATCTTCAAGAAAAAAGTCACTTAAACTTCTTAAACAAAAGGATTTGGAGTTTCAATGTCATTCAGTTGATGACAAATTGGCCTCTGTGTTGGCTCTCTGCCCAGCAACACAAGGGAATAGATTGGGAAAGAAGTGAGGACCATATCCATGACCAGACACAAAAAAGTGGTGACAGAAACGGCTGGCATCTGAGAGTACAACACAACAGAAAGAAATGAATGGAAGAATAGAAACCCGAGTTCCCTCAGTAGCATCTCTGAAGGATCTGAAAAACAGTAAGGGATGACTGGGTACCCGGGACTATGGCTTGTTTCCATGGCAGTATACATTTGACCTAGGAAAATAATTCATTATTTGAAGATTGATGGGGAAGAACACAGGACATCTTGCTCACAAATTCTTCTTGTGGAGTTACTCACCAGGAGGACAGGAGGACCATCTGCCTGGATTTTTGACACGAGTGCAGAAGAGCTTCGAAGGCCCTGTCAAGAGAGGTTACTCTGAGTAGTAAAGAATAAGGAGTATTGCCCATGTTCTCTCTTTCTTACACCCTCCTTCAAAGTCCTCTTCTGTCTTAGAGTTGCTTCCCCTTCTCCCCCCGCCATAATCAGGCTACTCAGTAACATTTAAGGTTTAATTTCCTTTTTAAAAACCTTCTCATGTGCATGGGTGTTTTGCCTACATGTATGTCTGTGCATCAAATGCATGCTTCAGTCAGATCTTCTGGGATAGGAGTTACAAATGTTTGTGATCCACCATGTGGGTGCTAGGAATCAACCTAGGTCCTCTGGAAGAGCAGCCAGTGCTCTTAACTGCCTAGTCGTCTCTGCAGACCTCAAATTTAATTTCTTAGTTTATGAAGTAAAAGTGATAGTTATTCTTAGCTCATAAGCTGGCTGTAAAAATTAAATGAACTAACCAAAGCCTTTGAATTACACTTGATTCAGAATGTGTTCACACATTACGGCTACCACCCTCCTTATTCTTCATCATTATTTTGACCAAGAGCTCAAAAAGGAGTAGAATAATAAAGAAATCCCTGAACAGGAAAGAAGGTCTGCAGTGGACTAATCAGAGGCTGGGGCCTTGGAATGGGATGGAGATGAAGTAAAGGGTTAGGCAGCATAAGTAAGGACTAAACTCAGATTTCCCTTACCCCAATGGGGGTCTACGCCGTGGAAATCGTCCTGGTTATTTTTATTCACTGAAGAGTCTACAGAGGACTGAGTGTTCACTGTGATCATCAGATGGAGGAGGGAGACGAAGATAAGAAGAAAACATATTGTAGGCTTCATGCTTGTAGAAGGTTCGCCTCCTAGAGCTGGAAGAGAAAGGGAAAGAAGGTGAATCTCTGAGCTCTGGTGTGGCCATGAAGGAAGGGAGAAGACAATGTTTAATGTCAAGGGAGTAAATGGGGAGGAAGATCAGCATCCATAGTGCAGTTCTTCTAGGTTTGTGGAAAAGCAGAGGGGGTTCCCAAAGAGCAGATTCACTCACCAGAAAACCCAGGAAACATGTTGACTAAGAAGAAGTCTTTCCTCCTGTGGGATTATAGACCTGGACATCTTTAATATATTTAAGTGCACACACAAAAGACTTTCAGTGTCTTGTTAGTGGGGTGTGACACATCACCACAATAAACTTTAGTGTGTCTTTGGGAAGCAACAGCTGCCTTCGCTATGGTTTCCTGCCAAGTCATTCTACCTGCTTGTTCACTCCCCTCCTTTCTTGGTCACCTGATAAGGACAACACCTGCACCTTCAGTTGCTGTCCCATGTTAGGGCCCTCTTGCTTGATCCTTCACCAGGAAGTAGGTGCTTTGTGGTCTTCTGAGCGAAGGCATTACTTAACACCTTTTCAGACACTATTTTCTTGTTGCAAGCTAATCCCCTCTTTGTAAAAAGTAATAGAAAATCTGATGATTCCTGACATAGAAATAAGGAAGGAAAAGCATGGTGTATTTGCTTTTCTAGAGTACTTTCAGAGTCTCAACAAAGTTATTATTAGACTGATCTTTTCATATTTTTTTTTTCACCATTCTCAATTTATCTTTTGATGGTGCCTTCTCCTAGTCACAAGTGGCAAGTAGTACATTCTGAGTCAGGACTGAGCAAAAAGGAAACATGGAGGCAATCCCATTATCTTTGGAGGCTTTGTCTTATCTTCTCATTTTGGAAACTTCTCATCTCTATTGTTAAGTTCTGGGTCATATTACTTTCCCTTTATACTACCTATGTCTGGTATGATGATTAACAGTCTCAGCCTGGTGGGATTTAGAACCACCGTAGAAGCAAACCTTTGTACTTGTGTGTGAGGATGTGACTACATTAGGTTAGGTGGCGGGAAAGGATATACCCTATGTGTGGACGGCCCCATTCTGTGAGCTCAGATCTCAGATTGAATACAGAGGAGAAAGGGAACTGACCACTAGCACTTGCCTCCTCCTGCTCCCTGCATGTACAACATGACCTGCTGCTTCACACTCTTGTCACCAAGTGTCAGTCGCCGTAATGGACCACACTTTTTATAAGTCAAGATATACCTTTCCTTCCTTAAGTTGCTTGTGAGAAAAATGACGAACAGAGAAAGAACACTGGGTCCTGAAGTGGGTTTGTAGCTGAATAAACTTGACCATGTGGTTTGTAAGCCTTTGGAACTCGTTTACAGAAGGATTGTGGAAGAGATCGGAATTGGAGGCTAGAAAAACTCCATATTGCCATATGTGGAGCATTATTGCGCTGTACTGGAGGGGGCTTAGAAGACAAGCATTTCAGGAGAAACATTAACATTGATAGCCTCTCTCATGTCACAAAGGGGAGAAAGAACTAATTGCTAGGGGCAATTAGTGCTGGACTTCAGGAACGAACATGGCTGCATTTGCCTATGCCCTGAGAACTGTATTAAGGCTGAATTGAAAAGTACTGAACTAATTTGTTCAGCAGTGGAAATGTCAAATTGGGATTCCATTCTGACCGTGGCATGGCTCCTGCTTACTGTCCTCCAGCTCTGCGGTGAAGAGCAAAACACACTGCCAAAAGATTAAAAATGTGCAGAGTGTGAGCAACTTTAAAATTACAGACAAGGCCTGGACAGGCAGAGGACACCCACATGCTCACCTGGCGCCGCTTGACCTGGATGGGCAGAAGACAACCATGGGCTGGCCTGGCACCACTAGGCCCATGCAGTCGGGTGCCATTATAGTGAGGGAATATATGGTGAGGAAATGAGAGAGGGAGAGGCAGAATGGTTCATGTGCGGTGGAGAGAGGTGGATCTGAAGAGGTGAAGGCGGGGAGGGGCGACAGGCTATTGTGGGTGGCCTGCTTGCTACCTGGGGCTATGGTGATATCTGGGCCCAGGCTGCTGCCAAGGGCCATGTCTGGGTCCATGGTCCTGCTGCAGCAATGGTCTGTGTCAATGTCTGTGGCTCCTGTTACCACCGAAGGTCGTGTGGTATGGGGGATCTGCACCACCACCTGGGGCCGTGTTGGTGTCTGAGGACCATGCCACAGCAGAGACCATGCTGATCTAAGTGGCCTGCACTGCTAGCCTGGGCCATGGAGACATCCAGGCCTGAACTGCTATTGAGGGCCACGTCTGAGTCAATGGTCCTACTGCAGCCAGTGTCTGTGTCGATGTCAATGGCTCCTGTTAGCACCAAAGGCTGTGCAGATGCCCAGAGTCTGGGCCGACACCTAAATTTGTGTTAATGTCTGAGGGTCATGTTGCCACCATGGCCATATAGATCTTAGTGGCCTTTGTGTCTACCTGGGGCTGTGGTAATATCTGTGCCCAAGCTACAGCCAAGGGCTATGTCTAGGTCTGTGGCCCTGCCACAGCTACAAACTTGTTGATGGTCAAGGTTACTATTACCACCAAAGGCTGTACAGATATCTGGGATCTGGGCCACTGCTGGGGGACATGCTGGTGTCTGTGGGCCACCCTACAGTCAGTGCCATGCCAATCTGAGTGGCCTGGACTGCCACCCAGGGCCATAGTGACATATGAGCCCAGGCCACAGCTGAGGGCATGTCTGGGGCCATAGCCTATCACAGCTAGGATCTGTGTTGATGTCCATGGCCTATGTTGCCACCAAAGGCCACACAGATGCCCAGGGTCTGGGCCAACACCTGTGGCCATGTTGGTGTCCAGGCACCATGCTGCTGTTGGGACCATACAAATCTGAGTGGCCTGGGATGCCACTCAGGGCCATGGTGTCATCTAGGCCTGAGCTATACTGAGGGCCATGTCTGATTCTGTGGTCCTACCACAGACAAGGTCTAAGTCAATGTCCGTGGCTTCTATTACCACTGAAGGTCATGCAGATGCCCGGGGTCTGGGTTGCCATTTGGGGACATGTTGGTGTCCAGGTACCATGCTGCCACCAGGTCCATGCTGATCTGAGAGGCCTGCACTACTACCCAGGGCCATGGTGACATCTGGACCCAATCTTGCTACTGAGGGACATGTCTGGGTCCATAGTCCCACTGCAGCTGAGGTCTGTGTCTGTTGCCCATGTTACCACAGAAGCCCATGTAAACCATGTATGTTGAGCTTGTTTAATAAACAAGCTGACTGGCCAATAGCTGAACAGGATAAAATTAGATGTTTTCCACCTAATTTTATCCTGAGAATTATGGGATAAGGAAGGATGGAGTCAGGAGTCACCAGCCAGATGAAGAACAAATTAGACACACAAAATGGGATAGAAGTAAAAGCCATGAGCTTTGGGGCAGCATATGATTAATAGTTGTAAGTTGTAAGAACTAGTTACTAACAAGCCTGAGCTATTGGCTGAGCATTTGTAAATAGTATAGGCCTCAGTGTATTTATTTGAGAGTGGAAAACTCCAAATACAGGTACATCTACAACACAATTCCTTCACATAAGGATGAGGGAACATCTCAGAAGAGGAGCAGAAGACTGTGAGGACCAAAGGACAAGGAAGTCTGCTGTGACATTGTATCTCCTAGAAATGACAGGGAAGCTATACACTCATGATACCTGAACAATGTGCATGTCAAAATAACACCCAAGTATCAGTAAACATGCTAATGTGGGTGGGGGAAACTCATGGGTTTCCACCCCTAGACAAATAACTACAGACCACTAATGACTACTGAGAGAGGGAGAACGTTGACATCTTGAGGACTATGTAAAATCCATTCTGTAGACGAATTTCTAAATGATCTTATTAAATAAAAAACATGGAGCCAAATATAGGGGTAAAAGTCTTAGATCAGGGAAACTGGGAAAGCTACCAGCCAACCTTACCTCACCAACTCTGCAGCTTCCAAATGCGAGTTATTTCCTGTCTACCCACACCTTTATTGCTCAGCTACCTCACTTCCTCTTCCTACACAGCTCTGTCACTTTCTGTGTGTCTGTACAGACCTCCAGGCCTCTATGGTTAGTACTGGGATTAAAGGTGTATGTCACCATGCTTGACTCTGTTCCCTAGTGTGGCCTTGAACATATAGAGATCCTGCCTGCTAAGGGAATAAGGGTGTGTGCTGTCTGACTTCTTGTTTACTTAAGATGGCTGGCCTTTTTCCCCTGATCTCCAGGTAAGCTTTATTTATTAACATACAAATAAAATATCACCACATTTCAGCACAAATAAAACATCATCACACTATTCAATAATATGGAGCTCTACACCATGGAGCAGGGGAAACTTGGGTTTATAAAACTTGTTGATACTTCTAATTAATTGTAAAGCCATAAAAGTTCCTTATCCACCAAGGTTCAGTTATGTGCTCCTGGCTTTTCTTTCCTACCTGTCATTCTGTCTTTTTGCCTCAGCAAATAGGGGAGAAAATGAAGGGGTGGGTAATGGAGGACTCTAGGGTTCTGACCCAGAAAGGAAATGGTCCATGTGGAGAGGAAATTTTTGCAAATTGGTCATGGCCAAGCAGAAGTAATATCATCTCTGTCATATTCTTAGGGTAGATACTCAGCCATTGAACTTTCTAATGAATTCTTTTTGAAGGAGCTTCTACAATGGTTGGGGGAGGAACGGATGCCACTGAGGAAAATTTATGAGCCATGTGTACTTTAATTCTTTAACATTGTAAGAGGAGAGCTAAACTAATCAAAAATAAGACCCAACACACACACACACACACACACACACACACACACACACACACACACACACACACAAATCAATCTATTAGATGCCCTTAGTTAAATACTGAAACTTGTAAGGCATGTAACTGAGTTTGGAATTCTTTTTTATACTGGCCATAAAACCAGAGCAAACATAATTTGAGAGGTTCTGGATGAGGATACTATTATTAAATATATGTTATATATTACAGTCTATAATAAATGAAATAGAAATTTTATAATATATTTAAAATTTTCAGAACATTTTTGTGCGCATGCATGTGTTATAGGTGTGTGTTTGTGTTTTATGTGAGTGAAAACACTCACGCCAAGGCTTGCATGTGGAAGTCAGAGATCACCTTGTGGGAGTCAGTTTTCTTTTCTACATTCTGTATCCCATGAATCCAAAACAGGTAATCAGGCTTGGTGACAGTCACCTTTACCCACTCAGCCATTGCACCAGCTATTATAACATTTATGTTATATATTTCTTCTTTTAATCACTGAAATATGACTAAGAACAGTAAGTATTAACCATGCTATAGCCTTAATGTTATGTCAGGTTGACATTTTTCTTAATTGAACAACTTACTACATAACTTTTAAATTCAGAGAAACTAAAACTTTCAAGATGTGGGCATAATGTAGTTCAGTTTTTTGGCAGAAGGTGTCATAAATGTTTTCTAGTTAAAATTCCCAATAGAGTTCTTGTTCTTTTTTGAACCTTAGAAGTCTAGTTGTCCCTGTCCACATTTCCACTGGCATTATGATCTTCTAAACTCCTACCATAATAACCCACTAACTTCTCCAGACAGCAATCTAGGTCTTCTCTATATATCATATATCAGACTGAGATTACCATCAAGTATTAGAGCTTGCAAGGCCCTTGGAATGGAACAAACCTGACTTTGTCACTCAAAAGGCAACCCACAGAAAACTGTGGAGATCATTGTGGTTTACCTAAGGTCAAAAATGAGCACTGTTTGAAGATCTTGACTTGGGAGTAGAACCTCTGTTCCACTGCATAATCTTTTGTATGATGCTGTCTAACTTTTTTGGAATTAAATGAAATCTAAAGAATGGGATGCAACATTATCTTTGCTAAACTTTAGATACACTTTCTATTTCAGCGAGTCTCTGGTGATAAAAGAGAAAAGTCATATAAATTATACAGCAAAAAAATGTAAACATCATAATTAGAAAATACAATAGCAGGCTAGAGAGATGGCTCAGTGGTTAAGAGCACATGCTGTTCTTCCAGAGGACCTGGGTTCAATTCCCAGCACCCACATGGCAGCTTACCACAGCCTGTAACTCCAAGATCTGACACCCTCACACAAACATACATGTAGGCAAAACAACAATGCACATAAAATGAAAATAAATAAATTAAAAAAATACAATAGTAAAGTTGTTTCTTTTTCTAGATGCTAGACCGAGACCACAGAATAATGGAGATGCTAACACTCAGTTTTGTAGACTATATTCCCCTTAACAAAGCTATTTTAAAATCCAGGTGTCTGGTGAGAAATGTTAACTCTGATCTCTACCAGTGGGTAACTGATATTTATTTAAAAACTTAATAATAGCATGCTGTAGCTGGGGAAAAGAATTCTGACAACAACTAGTTTCAATATTTAGTGTTTTGTAGCTCTCTTTCTCAAAGCTTAGTCTTCGTGGATATTATGTTCACTAATGTATTCCTTTGTAATCAGTCTCTATATTATTATTATTATTATTATTATTATTATTAATTGTTATTATAACTTTTCCATGTCCAGCCCTGGTAAAGAGCTTTGAGCTGGGCATGAGACTTTATAGCTGCCCTACCAATCAGAATGGTCATTATCTCCTTCACTTGCATAAACCTGGGTGTTATGCCATAGATTAGCATCTAGGAGCTAGTTCTGCTCTGAAAACTTCTGCTGTTCCCTGTTGCATTTCCTCTCTGGAGTTTAAAAGTTCAAGTGTAGAATTAAGGAACAATTTAAACCACTGGTTCTTATTGAAGGTGGCTGATGCTGAGATATCTGGGTTATGACCTCAGCATTCCCTGTTGACATCAAGTTTGGCAAAAGCTTCATAATTTCTGAGTATTCTAATTTTTGTTGATTTTCTTTTGCCGGTAAAATAGGTTGTATTTATACATCTGGCAAGGAACCAGTTCATTTGGGGCAATGTCATTGTGTGTTGGCATGGAGCCTGGCCTCTTTGTGAGGTGTGGTTTGGAAGTCTGGTACCGGGATTGGAGATCTGGGCAATATGTGGTACAAGAGACAGAAAAACTGAAGGATGGCCACAACCCTGGTTTGGGAAAAGACTGTTATTTAATTTTTAGTTCAGGTTAAGTTCCAAACTTGCCAGTTGGACCTGGAGAGACCCTGGAACAAAATAAGCATAAAAGCAATGTTGGGAACCAAGTAAGAAAGTCTATCTAATAATTTAAACATTTGAAATTTGGCTGCAAAGCTAGGGATTCATAGTATCTGAAGAAAATTAACTTGTTGTTTAAACATAATGTATCCCCATTCAAAGGAAGAACCACAGTTACTAAGTGTGTGTGTGCACGCCATAATCTGTGGCAATGTGGGAGCACGTTGAGGGATGTGTGGGAGGTCTGTATGTGTGGAGGTCCAAGGTTCACTTCTGAGATAGTCCTCAGGTTTTGTCCACCTTGTTTTTGAAACATGTTCTCTTAGTTGGCTCGAAGCTTGCCAATTCAGCTAGGGCAGCTGGCCAGCAAGCCCCAAGGACCTGGCTGTGTCTGCCTCCCAAACACTGGGAATAGAAGCAGTTACCACCACAACTGAGTTTTTATGTGAGCCTTGGTTATTGACCGCAAGGTTTATGTTTGTGCTGTGAGTACTTTACCAATTGTGCTTGTCTCCCAGCCTTTAATTTCCATTATGCCATTATCTTTCCATTTCCCCAGAAATAATACAGATGTAAAGAGTATGCACATTCTTTTGTGTTTTCTTCTAAAAAGATAGTTTATTACTGAAGTCATTTATTTACTACTGGTTCATGGACAACAGAAGTCTCTGACATTTCTCATTTTGTTTCTATCTCCACTATGTTCTTGTTTTTGCTACATCCTTCCTCCAAATCTTTGCTCTTGGGAAAGTAACGTTGAAAGCCATCCTTGGCTTCAAACTCACTATTTGACTATACTGTAAGGTTTTTTTTGTTTTGTTTGGCAGATTCATTTTTAACATATCTTACATTTCCATGATCGTTTTCATCTTTTATATCCTTTATAATATTCTACATGTTCATTTATAAAACAAGTGTTTACTTAAGGAACCAGACATTATTAGACCATTCCATAACCAAAGCCTGTAGCAGGAATCTTAAAAGGTCTTATCAATTAAATCAAACCTGAGGCCAGTTATTGGGGTGAACACTGGAAGATCAGAGAGACAGAACAAGCCACAGCTAACCTCACCTGGCCAACTTCTCAGCTGATCTTGTTTCCTCAGACTGGAAGCCTCTGTGTCCTCATATCCAAATGGCTCTCAGCTGAACTGTGCTGCTCAAAACCTAAAAGCTTAACCAGCCAAATCCTTAACCAGCCAAATGCTGCTAGTTCCTGGTCCTCACGCCTTATATATCTTTCTGTTTTTGCCATCACTCCCTGAGATTAAAGGCTCACTTCTTGGGATTAAAGGCGTGTGTCACCATGCCTGGTTGTTTCCAATGTGGCCTTGAACTCACAGAGATCCAGAGGGATTTCTACCTCTGGAGTGCTAGGATTAAAGGTGTGAGTGCCACCATTTTCTAGCCTTTGTATCTAGTGGCTGTTCTGTCTTTGACCCCAGATAAGTTTATTAGGGTGTACAATATTTTGGAGAACACAATACCACCACAAAAGCCTCTGCTCCCATGGAGATAACAGCACACAAGAAGAAGACAACATTAAATATGTCATAACAATTTACAGCAATAAGTACACATTTATCATTTGTTAAAAGTTAAGGTGAAAAGTGGAAGGGAGTGTCCCCTGTGGAAGAGACAGTGATGAAATTTGAGGATCAGCAGAACAGCCTGGTCAAAAGTCCAGAGCAGGAAGAAATCCTTCCAGGGTGACCTTTAAGATGGGAGCCACACCAATTGACAGGAAATTAGCCCCATGAGACAGGACAAGAATGTATTTGGGGACAGTCTTGGAGTGATCAATGGTCTTCATGAAAGGTGCTGGACATGTAGAGTAAGTGGTAGCAGACTGGCTTAAAGAAGTATCAATACTTGAGATAAAAATATAAATCTATAAAAACTGCTTAAGGATTTGGTAATGCTGCTAATGTGCTGTGCTTCTGGATACATCTGAAAATCTTTAGTAAAATAGATGCAGATCCTCTGAGCTGCAGGTGGTAGATGGGATTAATCACACAAAGATTTCATTAGGAGGCACATCCGAAGAAAGCAAACAGGCAAAGGGCAGAGAAGGCTGTTGAGCTGTAAGGGAGTATGCAGGTTTGGCCTGGATTCAAGAAGAGAGCAAGAGATGAAAGAACCACCCTGCAGTACAGCCATTGAAGGGTCCTTGTGCCCTGTCCCATCTCCCTGGAATTTCTCTGCTCAGTATCACTGCCACAGTCAATCTGATAGGTAGAGTGGTAAATTTAAGAACAGAACCTGGGTGCTTGATTTATCACATTGCTCTAGCTGGAGTTCTTATAGTCTCAAGGCCATCTTGCCTTTAAATACATGTATTTTAGCTAGTCTAGCTACAGATCAGCCCTGACAATCCTCTGCAGCTTCTGTAGGGTCTCCAGGAACTTGCTGTAGCTGGAGGATGGGGTGTCTAACAAAGACGCTGTGGTACTGTAATAGTAAATTTATCTCATGGCTTTCATATTGTCTCTCCCAGGTTTCTATGTGTCTGATATTTCTACAACTTTTTTTTCCTCTTATGAATCTTCACACTGCCAGAGAAGCAAATTCACAAAATTATTTATATGAAAAAATAAGGTGTTTTCCTAATGTTTTATTCCCTGAAATTATTAGGACTAGTTATTACTGAAAAGTTTGACTTAGGTCAACAAACAACCCTAAATCTCCTGCCTTATATTTTAATCTCTAAATAACTTCTGCGGGCATCTCAGAAGATGGTGCCATTTCCTCCTGTCCCAGCTGTGAAGAAAGAGGCTCCTTATCTTCTCAGGAAACTAGGTTCCCCATCTTGAGAATGGACAAACTCTCAGGACAATGGTGGGGATTAAATGGGCTGTGTGTGTAAAATTACAGTGATAGTTTCTACACAGCATTTAATAAAGGTGAGTTACCATTATATCTTTGAAAATGATTACATTACCATCCTCTTCCAAATCAATCTCAGTAAGCTTGGCGTTGGTTAACTGGTTGTTGAGATTAAACTGGCTCATTGTAAATGTGAAGAAATATTTTTTGCTTTGTCAAGGTGGTTGCTTTGTTTCAAAGATGAAGTCTCAAATTGTTACTTCAACCTGATGTTCCTAAGTCTAAGACAGTTAATAAATCACACCTCAAACTCAGAAACAATGATTTCACAGTCAATTATATCCTTTTGTTCTGGAGCATACTGATGAAATACAATGATTAATATTTGTGTATTATGAAGAGGAGAGTCTAGCCGTGCAGGCACTCAGTTTAACTCTGTTTTTTCTCTCTCTGCTTGCATAATGCTTATTCTGAGGACTAAAAAGTAAGCTTCCTTCTTCAGTGTTGAAATCAGCATTAACTTGGTTGCTGGTGCTGTTCTTGTTCCATGAAAGTTAGTGTTATGTATGATGTACAGGAACGTCCCTCTTGTATTGATTACTCTTGTTGCTGTGATAAAATACCATGACCAGAAGCAACTTGTATAAGAAAGAGTGTTTTTGGTTTGTGGTTCCAGAGGAAGAGTCCATAATGGTGGGGGAGGCATGGCAGCAGGTGGACAGAGCAGGAAGGCGGATGATCACTTTTCATCACACAACAAGCCAAAAGAGTGAACTGGAAGTGGACAAGGCTACATGAGTTTAGGCCCCAGATGTTACCCAAAGAGAAGCCATGCAAGACAGAAGGAGAATGTAGTCAACTACAAGTCAAGGAGAAACATCTTATAAGACCATTAGTCCTTCTCCACCTTGGTCTCAAGGTGCCAGCCTCCAACACTGTGAGATGCTAAATTTCTATTTGCTGTATTTCTGAGAGCCTGCCCTCTCATGTGCTCCTGCTCATTCTAAAGATTTCATAACCTCTCCAAACAGGGCTGGTGAGCAGGGATCAAAACTTTAAATACATGAGCTTTTGGAGACGTTTCAGGTTTTCTTATACTTAGAGATTTATCACTGTCAAAGGGAAGGACAGCAAGCATAGAAAAGAGAAAATACAGATGAAGTTGTTTACTGTTCTCAGTCTGCTTCCAGGTTTTGAACTGGCACCCTAAGACAGGCTCACATGTTCAGTTCTGTTGTTGGTGTTGACTCTTGAGTTGCAAATGGCATCTCTTATAGTCTATGATGCCTTTATTCTGCTTGTTGTTTTAGTTTCTGCATACTGAGAAACTCAAGAAACAGAAACTTAGTATTTTGCAAGTCTGAAGTTGGAAGACTGAGACCAAGGTGTAGTTGGGCTATAAGTTTATAAGAACTTCCTCTTGCAATTGGAGAAAACGAACAATTAAACAGTAAGATACCCTGGGAGGTATTCTGTGCAGAGAAAAGAAATGCTGTATATCTATAGATATTGTATCATTAGGAATATTTGTTTTGTATGATGTATTAAATGGGATAAATAATATTAAGCCTTAAAGAAAAAAAGATTTCTCCTTACTTATAGCCAGCTGCCTTCTCCCTTTTTCCCATGTTCTGCTTTTCCAGTGACATCTGTGTCCTAAGCTCACCTTTTCATGAGTACACCTGGATCATCATGTCATTGACTCAGAACCTAATCATTTACCCTGAATTACCATAATCACCTTTAAAACTCGGTGTCTCCAGTATAGTCACATTCTGGGTACCAAAATTAAAGTTTCAACATGTTGGTGAGGAGGAGGCACAATTCAGCCCATAACACCATTATTGTAGGGAAACTGAAGGGAATCCACTTATATTTAAAACAAAGAGTGGCTGTCTATCAGACGGAACAGCCAGACAAGCAGTTCAAAGCATGTACTTGAGTGGAAAATAGTTTTTACAATGTATTGTGATAAAAGTTTAATGAGATTCTTCAATAAAAATATATAAAAGCTTGCTTTATATGCAGCAAGATGGGAAAAAACAGGCAATTTAGGTGTCAAAAGGAGGTCAGTACCTC